>NC_142012.1:5379756-5439830 GCF_049901735.1 Notechis scutatus
TAAACCACTAGAATACAGAGCCTTTGGGGTATGGGGAGAAAAACCAGGGCTCCTGTTGAAGCAAATTCTACAGGACCTTCAAAGAAAGCCTTTCTCAATCTCTTGTAAGATGACAACTTACACAAAGAGTACATTAGCACAGCGAGGAAGAAGAAGACTGAAACCAGTACTGTAGTATCTTTTTTGCCTTTCTCTGAATCCAGGTAGTCACCGAATCGTTCAAAAGCATTCTTTGGTGCTGAAAGGAGACAAAATGGGTAGTTTAATCAATTGTGAGGCTGACCCTTCCTTTCCCCCAACCGCTGCTCTTTCCTGGAAGGTGGTCTCATGAACGAGTAGAGTTCATGAACGAGTAGAGTCTCTACTCCTCTACTCGTTGTAGAATACCTTATGCCACCAGACTTGAAATTCTAGAACTTGAAAACCTTGAATTACGCCGTCTTCGGTCTGACTTAAGCATGGTATATAAAATCATACATTGCAATGTCCTACGTGTCAATGAATACTTCAGCTTCAACCATAACAACACAAGAGCACACAATAGATACAAACTCAAGGTTCTTCGCACCAAACTTGATTGCAGGAAATACGACTTCAGCAATAGAGTGGTCAATGTCTGGAATACTCTACCCGACTCTGTAGTTTCTTCCCCAAACCCCAAAAACTTTAACCCTAGACTGTCTACTATTGACCTCACCCCTTTCCTAAGAGGCCTGTAGGGGGCGTGCATAAGCGCACCAACGTGCCTACCGTCCCTGTCCTATTGTTTCTCTTATTCTTTTATTTTTCTTATATGTACCCATTTCATGTATTCACAACTATGTATACATTTATACTTATTATCTTGTAAACAATTGGCAAATCAAATAAATAAATAAATAAATAAATAAATTCCAGGCAAAGGACCCCCACCATTCACATCGGCAGCCTTGGAAGGGAAGACTTTTTAAACACAAGTCAGGTTAGAAGGAGAGAGGGAGGGAGGAGCTGCTCCAGATGGCTTCAAAAGAAGGTGCTCCTTAAAAGAGGTCTCCTGTTGACTGGACTCCCCTTTGTTTACTTGTGGCCAGTCTCCAACAACACTCATTTCAGCTCCTCTGTCTCTATGTGTAAATGCCCCCTTCCCTTTCCTAAATCTTTCCATTTCTCTTTTTGTCCCACTTATTTGCATGGGAGGAGGAGGAGAAAGAAGAAAGAATTTTAAGGAGAGGTTAGGGAAAAGGAGGCAGCATCTGCAACACTTTGTAGAAAGTGGTAGGAAATAAGAAGAACATAGGCAACCTACGTTTAGGCTTCGGAGGTGCTTTGGGTGCCATTTTATCTTCTTAGTCCAAATGATCATTCATCCTGCATTGGAGTTTTCAGAACATGACACAGGTTAATTTAAAAACAAGTATATTCAAAAATACAATATACTTCTTCCCCTGAAGTTTATCTTTTATGTCATTAAAAAGCCAGAACTGAAAAATCAACAGCTCTGCATGGACCACCCAACCCATATGCAGCTGGGTTCTCACTCTGCAAAGTGTCTTAACTGGCTTTGTAGTGATCCTTGGACTAGTTTACTCTGGGTGATTACTGACCATAGAGCCTTTCCTGAAAAACCATAACTTTCCCTCCCATTATCTAGCATGTGAAAAAGAGAACGGCTGCTAGGACCTCCTTGATCCAAATGGGAGAAAATCAGTAGTTGGATTCAAAAAAAATTTTAATACCGGTTCTGTGGGCATGGTTTGGTGGGCGTGGCAGGACATAGCTTGGTGGGTGTGGTTTGGTGGGAGTGGCAGGGGAAGGTTGCTGCAAAATCCCCTTTCCCTCCCTACCCCACTAACCTGCTTTCCAGCTCCCTTCTCCTGTGCAGGGCAACCAAAGAAGACCCAGCCGATCAGCTGGGACTTGGGAGGCAAAGAATAGATGGGGGTGGGCCAGTCAGAGGTGGGATTTTCACCTCTGGAGAAAATGTTTAGGATCCTTAGACCACTGCAAGGAAATTGAGCCCTGAAACCATTGTGGAAATCCGCGGAAGGATTTTCAAATGGTGTGAGCATTAATGAAACAGATCTGAATCGTTTTCACAATTGGTCTGCGATCTCCCCACCCATCTTGCAAGTTGTCTCATGAGCCTGCATGACATCTGCATACACCCAGACACCCAATCAATATGGCAACTTTTAAATGTGCTTACGGGTTCAATAATAAGGGAAGGAGATGACACAGAGGGCATCCTTGTTGCTACCTGAAGATTGAAATCAGACTACCACTTGCCCAGTGCAATGACCAAGTGGAGCTCAGTTATTGTATCATATTACATCACAATGGCCTAGCCAACCAATAATCAGTCAGCACAGCAGCCATGTGTGAAGAGGAGTCCTCAGGGATACCAGTAGCTCAACTAGTTCAATTTCACTTCACCTCTTCCCGACTCAGCTCAGAACTGAGTGGATAATCTTCCTGTCTGGCTGAAGAGGTGATGGCAAGAGCAACTTCTCCCTGAGCCCTGATTTTGGTGACAATTAAATTAGTTAAAAATGTTTTCTCTGTGCCCCCAGAAGCATCAAGAAATGTCGCCTCGTATGTGATCTGTGTTGGTCTCGTAGTGGTGCAGGCAGGCCCCCTTACAAACGCCCCCTTTGTGGAGTACAGTGATGCCGTTTCCATGGCAACTTCACTGCGGTGTACGCTGTATCTTCACAGAACACACACACCCCCGAAGGGTGTTAGGGGCTTCTTACCCCCACAGTATTTTTTTCCAGAGGGTAAGTCATCTGTGTACCAAGTTTGATTGACATTGCTTGAAGTGTTGCTGGAACATACTATATACTGTATAATAAAGAGAAAGAAGATATACAGTATATATAGAATAGAAAAGAATTCTTTATTGGCCAAGTGTGATTGGATACCCAAGGAATTTGTCTTGGTGCAAATGCTCTCAGTGTACATAAAAGAAAAGATACATTCATCAAGAGTCAAGAATCATAAGATACATCACTTAATAATAGTCATAGGGTATAATAAGCAATCAAATCATACTAGGAAACAGTCAGTATAAATCGTAGGGATGCAAGCGACAAAGTTAGTCATACAGTCACAAGTGGGAAGGGATGGGTGATAAGGAGTGATGAGAAGATTAATAGTAATAGTAGTGCAGATTTTGTAAATAGTTGGACAGGGTTGAGGGAATTATTTGTTTAGCAGAGTGATGGCATTTGGGGAAAAAACCTGTCCTTGTGTCTAGTTGTTCTGGCGTGCAGTACTCTATAGTGTTGTTTTGAGGGTAGGAGTTGAAACAGTTTATGTCCAGGATGTGAGGGGTCTGTAAATATTTTCACAGCCCTCTTTTTGACTCGTGAAGTATTCAGGTCCTCGATGGAAGGCAGGTTGGTAGTAATTGTTTTTTCTGCAGTCCTAATTACTCTCTGAAGTCTGTGTCTGTTTTGTTGGGTTGCAGAACCAAACCAGACAGTGATAGAGGTGCAGATGACAGACTCCATCGTTCCTCTGCAGAACTGGATCAGCAGCTCCTTGGGCAATTTGAGCTTTCTGAGTTGGCGCAGAAAGAACCTTCTTTGTTGTGCTTTTTAGATGACGTTTTTGTGTCCATTTTAGGTCTTGTGATATGATATGAACCTGAAAGAAAACAGAATCCTGCATCTGCTGAGAAAAGACATTCATAGCATTGCTTATTAAAACTAGAAGTACATGCCATGCTTATCTTACAAAGATTGTAGTCTATACTACTGGACCTTCTGCCTGCAAAAATCCTTCATTAGAGAATGTGATTGATGATACCCAGCCCGTGAATGTGTTTTGTTGGAGATTCTGATTTATGACACACCTAGGGAGGGGGGAAATAGGGTCAGAGG
The DNA here is from genome assembly GCF_049901735.1 of Notechis scutatus. NCBI lineage: Eukaryota > Metazoa > Chordata > Lepidosauria > Squamata > Elapidae > Notechis > Notechis scutatus. The sequence goes on from NC_142012.1 coordinate 5,383,620, forward strand.
GGACCGACCATAAGTTACATCTGGCAGAGTTGTCAATTGCCAACATGTTGCTCCTAACAAAATCTTTTGGATTCTTTTGAAGCCTAGCTCAAGGCTCATGATTTAATTAGGGCAATCGCCAGAGCCCTGACATCAAGCAGCTGAGGGAGGGATTTGACCAGGCCACCATTCGGGATGACGGCCTGTCATGCTGCCCAAAGCGGAGGGGACTTTCCTAGCCCTACTAGATTCAGGCTGCACTAGATGCCTGATCAACCTAACCATGGACCTAAAATTGGGGATCAGAGCAAAAAGGCTGGCCCACCAGATCTGGTTCAAACAGGTTGATGGGTTCTGATTGGGAGGGGCCCATGCCACTCACTTAACTGAACCAGTGAGGCTAGAATTAGCGGATCACAGGGAAACAGTTCGATTCATAGCGGCCCTCAAAATGACAGATACTGGGACTCTCCTGGCTAGACAAGTGGGCCCCGATCATCTGGTGGCAGGGGGACAGCTACAGACTGAGGATAGCAAGGGGACCCCAAACCCCTCCTCACTAGCAAATAGGAGCACCGCCCACACAGGAAACACTCCCAGAGAGCTCTCCTGAACAACTGGCAGCCATCTCTGACAAAACCCCAGAGGCCGGACAGATCCCGAGAGAATATCAGGACCTTGCAGAAATATTCAGCGAGATTGAGTGTGACATCCTACCTCCCCACCATGCGCCAGACTGTGCCATAGAAATCATCCCTGGGGCAAAACTATCAAAGCCCAAAGTGTATGCCATGACGCCCCGGGGAATGCAAGAAATGTGCAAATATATAGACAAAAACCTAGCAAGAGGGTTCATCGAGCCAACCAAGCCACGGGTCACAGCCCCAGTTCTGTTCAAAGAGAAAAAAGATGGGACTATGATTTATGCATGGACTTTAGGGCTATAAACGGACCGTGCATACACAACCTATACCTCCTCCCGCTCATGAAGGACATGCTATTTCACCTGGCCAAGGGGAAGGTCTTTACCAAATTAGACCTCAGAGAACCCTGACTATAAGTTTGTTTCCCACTAAGTTGTCTATTTTTATACACTGGTACAAAATCTTATAATAAAAACCAATAGGACCCTTAATCTGTTTATAACTTTTTTTAGATCAAAATCTTTATTTTGTTGGAATTTATTTTCATGTTTTTCAAGTTCTTAAGCTTGTAATTAATGTTCAGAGTTGAAGATAAACTCACCCAAAGAAGACTGAAGATGTCTAGGAGCTTTAGCATGGTTATTAAGCAATTTCCCAAAATTATTAGAAAGTGGAGTTTGTAAACTTAGTATACTGTAAAAGGAACCCGTGAGGTTGCAAAAAAGATGAATGATCACATCACCTTCTGCAATTCAATCCTGGAAATAACTGCTATCCTGCTCTCTTCTCATGAGGAGCAGCCATTCAAAGCACATATGGTGATCTCCTGTGCTTTCCCTCTCTAGCCAGAGAGGTCTCAGGGAACCAATCAATTTATTGGTTCCCTAGTCTCTGCCGCCATCATTGGCTCTGCTTTCACAGAGCCATATTCAGTCATAACCTCTTCCAGATATCAGAAAGGGCTGAGTTGAGATTGCAATGCAATTGTGAAATGAACATTTTGTCAAAGTCACAGTTGATATTTTAGAAGGTACTAATGAGATTTTATCTTTTTGCTTGCCAGCTTCAAAGTTAAGTTACAAACACACCAACTGTTTCATTTTTATGTACTTCTCACATATTTGATCCTTTAATGCAGTCCTCACCAATTGGATGACTTTCAAAAGTTGTTTCTCCATAAATTCCTGGTCCTACTGGACCTCTGTTTTCATTCCAGTGCCTTCAGGTCTGTCTAGCAGACTCTGTCCACACACTGTATAATAAGCACACACACCCTTTTTCTTCTGTTGCACCACATTTGTGAAGCATCAATGACTTTGGTGACAACATAAATTGTATGTTGATGTGAAAGCCGTATCTGACTTTTTGTGAACCATAGCACACCAGGTTCCCTTTCCCTCCACTGTCCTCCTGAGTTTGGTTGGCCCTTGGTAATATTTAATTGACCTAATTTACATGACACTATATCCACGTAATCTCTTTGTGATTTATATATTTTGTTTTCTTTAAATGATGCAGTTCCTCTAACAATTATTGTGTTACTTTAATTACTTGTGCCTTGTAATGAAGGCATGCACAGAAACACATAAACAAGTAAGTCAGAGACAACCAAAGGAACTCTCCTTCAATCGCAGAAGTTTGGAAGTGATGCCAGCGAAGGGGTAAACAGTGTTGAAATGACCAGATGATTGTGGCCTCCCCTTTATTGAAAATCTCACATATTTCATGCACGCAACAAAGACTGAGATTATAATCATCCTGATTGCAATGTCACTCGATATCTCTCAGCTTTTCTTTCTGGCTTCTTTGAATGAAGTCTGATGTTCTGGCCTGGCTCCCAAATGTGAGAAGCACACTGTTTTTAACTAAACTTTCCCTTTATTTGGAGCACCAGTAGCCCAACCAAGAGTCTCTCTCTCTCTCTCTCCCTCCCTCCCTCTCTGTATCTCTCTCTGTATCTCTCTCCCTCTCCCTCTCTCTGTGTATCATTCTGTGTGTGTCTATATCCAGAGGTGGTATTCAGCCAGTTCTGACCAGTTCTGGATCACCGGTACTGGATATTTTGAGTAGTTCAGAGAACTGGCAAATTCCACCTCTGACTGCCCCAACCCCCATCTCTTCTCTGCCTTCCAAGTCCCAGCTGATCGGCTGGATCTTCTTTGGTTGCCCTGCAAAGGAGAACGGTGCTGGAAAGCAGGTTAGTGGGCAGGGGAGAGGGAAGGGGGATTTTGCAGTACATCCTTCCCCTGCCACACCCATCAAGCCACGCCCACCAAGCCATGCCCAAAGAGCTGGTAGTAAAAAAAATCTGAATCCAACTACTGATTTTCTCCCTTTTGGATCAAGGAGGTCCTAGCAGCCATTCTCTTTTTTACATGCTAGATAATGGGAGGGAAAGTTATGGTTTTACCCCGCCAAGCCATGCCACACCCACCAAGTCATGCCCACAGAACTGATAGTAAAAACAAATTGAATTCCACCACAGTCTATCTCTCTCTCTCTCTGTGTGTGTGTGTGTGTATCACTGTGTGTGTCTATGTCTCTCCCTCCCTCCCTCTCTCTCTCTCCTTTTATTTCTTCTTTCTGGAAATCTGGGCTGGCTGAGGAACGATCACCAGCCATGGCAGAGGCTTCCCTTCAGGCGACCCTCCTTCTCCTCCCGCCTCCTTCTCCTCTCAATTGTGGCGGGGCTGGGAGGGTGCACACACATGGGGAGACCCTCCTCAAGCGAGTACCAAAACGCAGCACAGGCACAGGCAGGGTGGCTGCTTGCTTGAGGGTCTTAACAGGATGTGGATTCTCTCCTGCGCTAAGTCTGTGACCATCGCCTTGCCGTGTCGTCATCATCCCCCCCCACCGGCAGCTCTTTGGCCAAGTGCGGATGGTGCAAGCTCCAGCCAGAAGCAGCAAGAAGCGAAGGCTGCTAGCAGCCCTGGGACAATGAAACATCTGCAAGAAAACAACCATGTTCAGAGAGCGCGAAGGAGACCATATAGGAAATCTCTGTTCACTGGCCACTCCTGTAGTTTTGATTTTGAAGATGCCCCATTTGCAGCCCTGTAATGGAGACCAGCTCTAAGCAGCTTAAAGAAAAGAAGGACTAGTGGCGACATGAGAGCAGTGTTCTAGTATTTGAGGGTCTCCCACTAAAGAAGAGGGAATCAAGCTGTTTTTCAAAGCACTAAAAGACAAGACAAGAAACGATGGAGGGAAACTAGCCAAAAAGAGAAGCAACCTAGAACTAAGGAGAAACGTCCTAACCGTGAGGACTATTAACCAGTGGATCAGTTTGCCTTCAGAAGTTGTGGGTGCTTCATCACTGGAGCTTTTTAAAAAGAGATTGGACAACAATTTGTCTCGAATGGAGGGACTTCCGGTTTGTCGGCTTCGCGAGCGGCAGGGATTTGTGAAGCTGCGCGATCCCTGCTGCGCTAGCCGCTTTTGGGGCTCCGATCCGGACAGGTACGGAGCTAGGCTGCCCTGCAGGGGCAGCTGAAGGTAGGGGATCCGGAGAGGGGTTTGGGGTGTTGCAGACCCCCTCCCCGGCCGGCAGAACCCCCTTTTCCCAAGACGGTGCAGCGGCGGTCCGTAATGGCCGCCACAAAGAAGCTGGCAGCCGGGTAAGAATGCGCAGGAGGAAGTGGAGAAAGTTTTTGAAAGGAGAAAGTTTTTCTTGGTTCCTAGGACTCTAAGACATATTTAACAAAATTCCTGAAAAGTATGACTTTCTGAATGATACCTTCTAGAAGAGGAAAAAAGCGGCAGTTTGATGGTGCTGAAAGGAAAGCTTACCCTCTTTTCCTACAGAATAAATAAGTGAATATTAAGAAACCTATTTTTTTTTTTAAGGTGAAAACTGGCTTTAAGCGATGAGTGGGAAGAGAGACTAAAAAAAAAAAAATTGTATGCTAAGACTTTGTTGGAGGAGATGCCTTAAGGATTTGAAGACTAAAATATATTGCAATAAGATTTTAAGAAACAGATTTGGACTTTCTTTTTCTCTGATTGATACTACCCCAGGAGGAGAAAGTGAGAACTCTGCCTTGGTTTGGACTGATTGATAACTTTGGGACTGTTTTATTTTTTCTTTGGAATATTCTGGTTGTTGTAAGAAGAAAGAAGGGGAAAAAAGAAAAGATTTATAATGGCTCTTTCTATTGAGGAACTGAGAAAAGATTATGAACAAGCAAAAAAAAATGGTAAAGCTGGTTTGAAAGAAGCCTTCCTTTTTTTTTAGAAATGGCGCTTATTAACTATCAACAAACATTACAACAGATGAAGACAGCAGAAGAAGAAGAAGGAGAGGAAGCCATTTTTAATAAATTTCAGAACTCGACCAAGAAAGAAGGAAGAGGGAAAGGAAGAGAAATAAAGGACTTAAGATTTAAAAAAACACTTAAGAAAGGGAAAAATAAGGTGCAAAATCAATATAATGATAGTAAACAAAGGGAAAAGGAACACAACAGAGAAGGGAAGCCAGTAAGGCAGAGGCTAGAAGAAGGGGGGTAGAAAGGTTTGTTGGGAGAAGAAAGAAAGGGAAAAGGTGGAGAAAAGCTACAAAGTTTTGAAATTAAATGGGAAAAAAGGAATCTTTTTTAGGGATAAAGGATAAAGTATAATTTCTTCAAAAAGATTTTGCAAGGTACATAAGATGATATTGTAGTATTGTACTAGAAATAGAAAACTTAAATGGTTTAAGAGTTGATAAGAGATTAAAATGTTGAAATGTTTAATAATGATTGGTTTTAAAATTTAATAATATGAGGGGAGGTTTAGAATATTGAGTTTTAATTAAAGAGTTTAATAAGATTATGGTATTGATGTTATTATAAAATTTCTATTATAGTATTTGTTTTTAATATTTAGATCTATTGTTTAACTATATATTTAATTATTCTGGATGTACTGTTCAGATAGAATGTACCAAGCAAAATAGGATTGGGTATTGGGCGTTATTTTAAAGGTTAATTTGATTAATTTAGTGGGGAGATAGAAAGGCATCATACTCTGATTAGTGATTTCAGGAGAAACTTCTTTTTTTCTTATAAGGAACGAGACAAAGGGACAATAAAGAATGGACAAAAGATACAAATATAATGACTCAAATTAAGATGATTAATTAAGATAGAATTAAGAAGAGTGAAATATGTGGAGAAGTTAATATAGAAGACTTAGAATGGTAAATAAAATAAGTAATGATATGTAAGATGAGCATGAATATAATTGAAGTCCATGAAGAGAGAACCTGGGTCCAAGTTACTTTCCAAAAAGATTTTTTTTATGTTTTGTGTGTTGTGTGTATATGTTTTTTTTGGGGGGGGGGAGAATTAATAAAACCTTGCAGAAATATAGAATGAGAATAATGGTAACTAAGTCAGAAAGAAATAGATGAAATAATAATAATAAAATTGAATAAGAGTAAAGAGAAATAAAGAGAAATTGGAAAAGAGGTTTTTGTATGTTTATATGGAAATGGTTTAAAACAGAATTATAGTTTATCTGACTTGTTAAATTTATAATGGAAAAAGATTTAAACATGTAATGGATAATGATGATTTGTGTATTTTGAAAATTAATAAAACTTGTTTAAAAAAAAAACAATTTGTCTCGAATGGTATAGGGGAGTGATGGCTAAACTTTGTGCGTGCGTGTATATGCATGCACGCACACCTGTGCCTGCACCCATAATGCAATGCGGAAGCGACCTTCCCCCAGCCAAGGGTAGGATTCTACCAGTTTGCACCTATTCACTAGAACTGGTTGTTAACATTCTACGCAGTTCGGAGAACCGGTTGTTAGAAGAAATTACTGGCCTAATCCTGTAAGGAATTCCACCACAGTGTAGAGAAGTTCCAGAGACAGGAAGTCTAGTCCTGCCAAGAATGTAATAACGGTTAACAGAGAGGCAGTTTCTGTAAGCAACACCAGAATGTTTCCTTCCTGCCTTCCTTACAGGATTAGGCCAGTAATTACTTCTAACAACCGGTTCTCTGAACTGCTTAGAATGTTAACAACCGGTTCTAGCAAATAGGTGCGAACTGATAGAATCCCACCCCTGCTGAGGCAGAAGTCATCCTTTACTGAATTAGTCCAGAAACAATGGTCCTCTACTGCTGCTTATCCCAATCCAACGGGATATGGTAGGAAATTCTACAATTTAGCAGTATCAGACAAGGAGACTTCTTAACGTCAACAGACTTAATAGAGGCATACTTACAAATTCCAGTCAGACCCTTGCACAGCAGATTCCTGAGATTCTGTTATAATAATCACCATTTTGAATATATAGCTCTTCCATTTGGTCTAGCTTCTGCCCCCCCCCCCACCCCCGAACCTTTGTAAAGGTTCTGGCGGCATTAGCAGCCTATCTTAGAAGTCAGCCTGTCAGAGTACAATGCTATCTCGATGACATATTAATTTTGTCATCGTCAACCCAACAAGTTAGACGAGATACTCATGCCACACTACAAGCTCTACGAGAGCATGGATTTTCAATAAATTGGGCCAAGAGTCATTTAACGCCTTCAACTCAGCTTCTGTATTTGGGAGCCATCATGGATACAGTCACTGGGAAGGTGTCCCTATCTCCAGATAGACAGAATAGCATTAAGCAGTTGTCAAAAGTGATTAGTAATAGGATCCTTCCTCCTCTCCTCCCAATAGGTATTGGTCACGTGGCCATTCCAGGCAACCAAACATCTCCAGAAAAGGGAGCCGTGGCTGCACTTTGATCCATCCTTCAACGGACAGTCGCAACTGGATCAATGCCAACTGTCATGAACCGAGGAACTGGGTTTGTAAGGAAAGTCGGGCTGTTGGGGAAAAAATAATAAACAATTAACCCGGTTGCTAAAATCATTGCTCTTGCAGAACTGTCTTTCCACTCTCTGTTTCTCTTCTTTTTTTTTTTTTTTATAAAAGTTTTATTGATTTTAACAACAAATAAAAACACATAAAACATAAAACATAACATAAGAACATCATCATTCTTCATAAATTTACAGACAGTGTATCGGTTGGTTTATCACTTCTTTTTGTGCATCTATTTCATAGTCATCATAATAATTATATTACATAATAACTCATATTATCAATCAACAATTATATATCCTAATATCCTTATTAAACAATCATTTGACTATAATTTAACTAATTCATGCTTAAGCGAGATAACTATAATTTAGTTAATTTATAACAAATCGTAAAATCATACCAAATCTATCTTGATATAATATTCTAAAAATATTATCAAAACCAAAATATATATATATTCTATTATTATATTGTTTTATCTAACCATTGATAAAAAAGATCCCAAACTTCATAGAATTGTTTATCTTCTTGTTCTCTAATTTCAAATGTCAATCTACTCATTTCAGCACATTCCAATATTTTCTTAATAATTTCTTCCTCTAATGGTATTTTCTCACTCTTCCAATTTCTAGCAAATACAATCCTAGCCGCTGTTAACACATTTACAATCAAATACTTTAAGTTTTTATTAAATGTATCAGGTAAGATTCCCAATAGAAAAATCTCTGGTTTCAAATCTATATGTTTTTTTGTCATTTCTTCCAACCATATGCGAATTCTAGTCCAGTATTTCCTGGCCTCCTCACAAGTCCACCACATATGGTAATATGAGCCAGGGATCTGATGACATTTCCAACACTTTTCGGATTTATTCTTGAACATTCTTGCTATTCTTGTCGGGGAAAATGCCACCTGTAAAACATCTTATACAAATTTTCTTTATATGCTACTGACATTGTCATTTTATAATTTTGAGACCACAATTTTTGCCATTTTTCTAAATCAATCCCATATCCAAAGTTCTTCCCCCAAACAATCATTGTTTCTTTGACTTGTTCTTCCTCTAATTTAATTTCCAACAAATAACTATATAGTTTTTTAATCACTTTTTCATCAGCACCTGTCAAAATCCCATCTAAATCAGTCAATTTATCATAAAATCCTTCTGTTTTAGAATCTTTAAGATACCTTGAGTGTATTTGCGCATATGAAAACCAATTCATCTTTATATCTTGTTCTTCTAGCTTTTGCATCGTTTTAAGTTCACCCTTTTCATCCAGTATTTCCCCATATCTAACTGTTTGTTCCTTCTTATAAATTATGGGATAGGAAAAAGCTTCAATAGTTGATAACCAAACTGGAATTTTCAAATAACATTGTTTCTTAATTTTCTCCCAATTCAACCATAACGATTCCCGTATATAGTGCCTTCTGAAATAACCCTGCGATTTAGTTCCCTTATACCATAAAAAAGCATGCCAACCCAATAATAAATCATGTCCTTCCAATGCCAGTAATCTAGACTTTCTTAACGTTATCCATTCTTTAACCCACATTAAATTTGCAGCTTGATAATATAACTCCCAATTAGGAAGGCCAAATCCTCCTCTAATTCTAGCATCCTGTAAAAGTTTTAGTTTTATTCTCGCTTTCTTACCTTGCCATATATACTTCAACACCATTTTATTTAATTCATCAAATAGTCTTTACCAAGCCTAATTGGTATTGTTTGAAACAAATATAAAATTCTGGGTAAAATATTCATTTTAATTGTTGAGATTCTACCTATCAAAGATAATTGTAGATTTTCCCATTTTTTCAAGTCAGATGCTATCTGCTGTTTAAGTTTAATATAATTATTCTCTTTCAGTGTAGTACATCTTGACGTCAAAATTATCCCCAAGTATTTAACTTTATTCGTAACTTGGATTTTCAATAAGTCTGCCAACTCTTCTCTTTGCCTTAATAACATATTTTTTGTCAGAATCTTTGTTTTGTCTTTATTTATTTTCAAGCCAGCCATCTCACCATACGTCTCTATCTTTTCCAGTAGTTTTAAAGCTGTCTCTAGAGGGTCTTCCAGAATAAAGACCAAATCGTCCGCAAAGGCTTGCAATTTAAATTCCTCCTTTTTAACTTTCATTCCTTTTATATTTGTATCCTCTCTAATATTTCTATTTAATACTTCCAAAGTCAATACAAATAACAAAGGGGATAGTGGACATCCTTGTCTTGTGCCTTTTTAATATTGATAGAGTCTGTAAATTCTCCATCTATCATCACTTTTGCTGTTTGCTTATAATATATAGCTTCTATTGCTTGAATAAATTTTCTAGCAAAACCCATCTGTTCCAATAATAATAACATAAATCTCCAATTCACGTTATCAAATGCCTTTTGAGCATCTAAAAATATCAAAGCCATTTGCTTTTCAGGGTGTGCCTCATAATATTCCAAAGTGTCCAAAATTACTCTCATGTTGTCTTTAATTTGTCTCTTTGGTAGAAATCCATTCTGATCAGAATGAATAAAATTATTTAAGTATTTTTTAAGCCTTTCTGCCAAAATTGAAGCAAATATTTTATAATCTGCATTCAATAAAGAGATAGGTCTATAATTCTTAATTTGTGATGGATCAGTCCCTTCTTTTGGAATAAGCGTAATATAAGCTTCTGACCATGTTTTAGGTATTTTCTTATTTATCATAACTTCATTCATAATTTCTAACAATGAAATACTCAATGATTCTTGTAATGTTTTATAAAATTCTGCCGGGAAACCATCTGGTCCTGGTGCTTTCCCGTTATTCTGTCTATTAAGTGCTTCAGTTAATTCCATCATTGTTATAGGATTTTCCAACATTTTCCCAGTTTCATCAGATATCTTGGGTAGGTTGGCATTTTGTAAATACTGTTTAATTTTCCCCTCATCAAAATCCTCCTGCTTATATAATTGCGCATAAAAATCTCGAATAATTCTCTTTTTCTCCTTATTACCATGACAGACTAGACCCTGTTCATCCATTAACTGTAGTATTCTCCTTGATTCTTTCTCTTTTCTCAATTTGTATGCTAACCATCTACCTGGCCTGTTTGCATCCTCAAAATAGTTCTGTTTAGCACTTCTAATTTTTTGTGCCAATTCTTCTTTCTCTGTTTGATCCATTTTATGTTTAATTATATCCATTTTAAATTTAATATCTTTTTTCTGTGGCATTCTCTGTAATTCTTTTTCCAATTTTTTATAATCATCTTCTAAAGTTTTAATCATTTGCCTCTTTCTAATATTTTTTTCTTTGTGTATTCCATTATCAATCCTCTTGCATATGCCTTCATTGTGTCCCAAACATTCTGTATTGAAGTATCTTCTTTTCTGTTTTCATTAAAAAAGAAGGCCAGTTCTTTTTCCATCCACTGTGTAAAATCTTTTTCCTTTAAAATAGTATTATTTAATGTCCATCTAGATCTTCTTTTTTGTCCTTTCCATTTAATTGTCATTGGGTTATGATCTGCCCATGTACTTGTTTCAATATTTATTTCTTGGATATTAGATAATAATTCTGTTGACGTCCACATCATATCTATTCTGGACCATGATGAATGTCTATTCGAGTAGAAAGTATATTGTTGAGTTTTAGTATTTCTTTCTCTCCATATATCTTTTAGATTTAGTTCCTCTATCATTTCAAAAAAGGATTTAGGGAGGATCTTCCTATTTTGTCGTGTTATTTTTGCTGTGTAGTCCAATTCATTGTCTACAATTCCATTAAAATCTCCCATTATAAATATATTAGCGTAGTCCAATTCAATTATTTTCATATGTAGTTTTTATAGAATCTTTTTGTTTATCATTCGAGCATAGATTGCAACCAAAAGTATCTTTCTATTGTTATCCACTATTTCAACCATTAGTACTCTTCCATCTTCATCAGTATAAATCAATTTTGCTGAAATGGTTTCTTTAATATACAATACCACTCCTCTTTTCTTACACTGGGCCAAAGAAGTAAAAATTTTCCCTATTTTTGGTCGCACCAATAATTGTTGATGTTGTTTTTAATGTGTACTTCTTGTAAGCAAGTTATATCAAATTTTAATTTCTCTATTTTATGAAAAGTTTTCCTTCTTTTAGTAGCTGAATTCAGTCCATTTATATTCAAAGAAATCAATTTTTTTCCTCCATAGTTATGATTTATATTTAGGTCTAACGGCTCTCGTTGATCTTACTTCACGTTGTTCTTTAGTCTCCACTTGTCCACCTACTGCACCTTCTTCTTTTCCCATCTCTATTTGGTCCTCTTGAAATTCAGTTAAGGTAGTCTCTTCTTCTATCTCTGTTTCTCTTCTTTTAAAAAATTCCTTATAAAACGATTCTGCTTCATCAATTGAGCCAATTCTGTATCTCTGTTCTTTCCATGTAACCATTAATACTTCTGGAATCAACCATCTGTAATTCACCTCCTTTTCCAATAATACTTTAGTCAGGAAACGATATTCTCTCCTCATCTCTCTAATTTTTCTGGGTACTTGTTTTAAAACCCCAATATCTTTATCTCCATATTTCAATGTCTTCTCTCTTGCCGCTTGTAATATCTGTGTTCTGATAGATTTTTTAGTAAATCTAACATGAACTTCTCTTGGTAACTTATTCCTCGATGCATATCTTGTAAAAACTCGGTATATCTCATCTATTCCATCCATCATTTTTTCCTCTGTTATTTCCAAAGCTCCAGCCAAGATTTCTATCATTACTGCAGCAAGATCTTGTCCTTTTTCTTCCTCTATATTTTGAAATCTGAGGTAATATTCTGATCTATCCATCTCCCACTTCACCATCTCATTCTTGTTTTGTTCAAGCGTTGTCACTCTGTCATCAATATTTCCAATTTTCTCATCTTTTTGATTGTCTTTCTCTTCCAGTTTTTGCAATTTCTCATCTCTGATTGTCTTTCTCTTCCATTTTTTGCAGTCTCTCATCATACTTCGCCATCATCTGTTGGATGTTTTCAATTTTTTGTTCAATACTCCCCATCCTTTGTTCAATACTCATTTTAAGTTCTTGAATTCCTTGCATAACCGTCGTTAGATCCGTTTGTCCTTTATCTTGCTTCGCCATTGTTGAAAGTCGTCCTCCAGTTGATGGGGAGGCAGGAGCAGAAGTTGATGCGCCAGAAGGTAGGACTTTCTTACTCATTTGAATAACTCAGAATCTTCCCACTCTTTTAATCCAGTTGGCAGGGTAACAATTATAATCCAGTTAGGGAAAGGAAAAACGTAAAAAAGAAAAATCAGTAAAAAAAACAAAAAAAAAACCCAAGATTTAAAAAAGGAAAAAAGTTTCAAGGAAAAAAGAAAAATATCTTTCTTCAGGTTCTTCTAGACCTTAATCCTCAGTTGCAATAGTCAAAAGGAGAGTAAAACCCAATAATATTAAAAAATAACAATAATAATAAAAGAAAAAGAAAAGAAAAATTCTTCAGGTTCTTCACACCTTAATCCAATTGCAAAATCTCAAGAAAAAAAACATGGCCACAAAAAAAGAGTATATACATACAAAGATTAAAAAAAGCAAAAGTCCCCCAAAAAAAAAAAAAAGGAAAAAAGAAACAATATTCTGAGGCTTTCCCTTTAGAGAAAAAAAAATGAAAAATAATAATAATAGTAATAAGCAAAAGTGTACAAATATTACAAAATACTATAGGGTTAAGGAGGAGGGATAAAAGCTAACAACAAGTAAAGCAAAAATCACACTGCATTTTATTTAAACATCCAAGGCTCTTATTATGGCTTCTCCACAGGTTTCAAAGCCAAGCTTCAAACATTCAGTTGATTGTAGAAATCCCAAAGAGACACCTGTGAAAACATTCTCCTGAGTTCCTCTCTCTATCTTATCAACTCAGTGTCCTTGGGAGAGAGTTTCTCACAGTTCTCTCAACTTCAAGTAAAGTATTTTCAAGCCTCTAGTTGGCAGTGTTGCAGAGTTACAAAGTTTCTCAACTCCACTCCCCCTTCTTCCTCCCCCAAAAAAAAATAGAAAAAGAAAATATGTATATATATATGTGTATATTTAAAAAAAAGAAAAAATTACTAAAGGAAGCCTCTATTAAAAATATAAACAGTCAAAAAGGGAAGGTAATTATAGAAAGAAAAAAAAAAAAAACCAGTCTGGTCACATTTACTAATCACAATAGAAGTTCGCTAGAAAAAAAAAAGTAAAAAGCCAAGCCTCATTTTGACATCTCCTAAAAAATCGCCACTAAGTCCATCTTATCAAATTCTGTCAAAAATCTTACAGATTCCTTCTTCTTCTAGGGTGTCCTTATCCCAAATAAAAAAAAATAAAAAAAAATCTCACCAGCCGATACACTTTCTCTTTCTTTCTTCTCTTCCTTTCGGAGCTGTCCCTGCTTCAGCAGCTTAATGGCTGCCTCTCCGCCGATGGTAAAGGGGCTTCTTCTGGATCCACCAGGGACTTGCGGTGTCCCTGTGATCAACAGAACGCGCCCCTTACTATCACCGTCTCTACGGGACGGTTTAGGTCCGTTGGGACCGACCAGGGGCGAAGATATCAGCTGTAACTTCGGAGCCCCGAAATTACAGCTGTAACGCGGCGACGTGACTCCCCACTCTCTGTTTCTCTTCTTGATGGACTTATTGCAAGAGGCAGAAGCATTCAGCAGGTCCAAGCCATAATTTGAAAGCCAAACTGGTGGGGTGGTGGAGGTTGTTGGACCACGAATGGAGAGAGTGAGGTTCATTCTCTGCCAGAGAAGCTCTTGGTGACTTGGGACAAGAGACAGTGGTGGGATTCAAAAAATTTTTACGACCGGTTCTGTGGGTGTGGCTTGGTGGATGTGGTGTGGCTTGGTGGGCGTGGCATGGCACGGCATGGCATGGTGGGCATGGAGTGGCTTCCTGGGCGTGGCAGGGGAAGGATACTATAAAGTTCCCATTCCCACCCCACTCCTGGGGGAAGGTTACTGCAAAATCCCATTCCATCCCCATCCCACTAGCCTACTTTCCAGCTCCATTCTCCTGTGTAAGGCAACCAAAGAAGACCCAGCTGATCAGCTGGGACTCGGGAAGCAGAGAATAGATGGGGGCGGGGCCAGTCAGAGGTGGTATTTGCCGGTTCTCTGGACTACTGGTTCTCCAGAACTGGTCAGAACCTGATGAATACCACCTCTGACAAGAGAGTAGGAGGAATTAGAAATAGAGAGAGCTATTATAAGGGATTTTGAAGTTCAGGAGAATGGGCAAAATATACATCCAAATAAATTAATATTCTCCAAGTAAAATAATGCTTTTTAAAAAGGCAGTTAGATTTTCTTGCTGGTTTTCTTTTTCTTTGAAAATATTTTGCTTCTTGGAAAAGAAAATATACCTTTGGAACAACCATGACTTGGATAACTGAGAGTCCTCATAGACAATGAGTGAGTATTCCAAGGTCCTTTACAGAGCTTGGGTCATCAACAAGTTCTTGACTATTCAGCTTGTATTTTATTTTCTGATTTTTTTTGCCAATATGTAAGACAGAGCATTTATTTGTTGAGATTTGAAGTTGCCATTTGTTTGACCATTCTGATACATAGTCAAGATCTTTTTGTAGGGTAGCAGTATTGTCTGTGGTATTGAACAGCTTTACATCATCAGCGAAGAGAACGCAATTGCTCTTGATATGATCACAGAGGTCGCTTATGTAGAGTATGAAGAGAGTTGGTCCTAGAACACTGCCTTGGGGTACACCACTATTGACAGGTACTGGATTTGATAGGACGCTCCCGATTTTGACCATTTGTTGTCTGTTTGACAGGAATGCTTCTATCCAGTTATTCAGTTGTCCAGAGATACCATAGGATTTTATTTTTAGGAGTAGTTTGTCGTGTACCACTGAATCAAAGGCTTTACAGAAGTCTATGTAGATTGCATCTATTGCTTTGCCCTGGTCGAGTTGTGTCGTCCATATGTTTTTGCAGTGTAAGAGTTGTAGATTACAGGATAGTTTTTTCTGAAACCAAATTGTTTATTGGAGAGTAGGTTATTTGTCTCTAAGTGGAGGATGATGGATTGGTTAATAATAGATTCCATGACTTTACAGGTGACGCAGCATAAGGAGATTGGCCTGTAATTTTCAACTAGGCTTGGGTCTCCCTTTTTGAAGATGGGGATGACTGTGGCTTGTGACCATAGGTTAGGCAAGGAGCTGGTCCTGAAAGATTTTTCAAAGATTATGCTTAGAGGTTTGGCTATGGCAGTGGATAGCTTTCTTAAGAAGTAGGCACATATTCCATCCGGTCCAATAGATAGAGATGGTTTTAGATTGCGTAGTGATTTTTCAACATTGTCTTCTGTGAAATCGATATGTATTAGATCATTATTGTTATCTGTGGTACGGCTAGGAAATACTGGGCATGATCCATTGCTGTTTACAAATACTGAGCCGAAGAATGTGTTAAAGATGTTGGCTTTAATGGTGTCGTCGTTGCAGTCTTTACCATCAGGTCCTATCAAGGGAGGGATGGACCTTGAGTCTTTTAGTTTGTTGTTTACAAAATTGTAAAAAGCACGGGTGGAATTGGTGCTTAGAAGGTTTTCCTCTTGTTTAATGTGATAATTGGTGCATTCGGTCTTTATCTGGTGGCATAAATTTTTGTATCGGTTTTTGAAATTGGTAACGTGACCAGATTTGTTTTTCCTCCAGAGTGATCTCTTTTTGGATTGAAGTTTCCTTATTGATATGGGTAATCTGCTTTTTGTTTTGTTTTGGGAGTTGTTGTTGGTACATATAGTTTGATGACTCTTTTGACTTCAAGTAAAAATATGTTGTAATGGTCTTCAACAGTATTGCATCCAGTGAATAGAGATTGCCAATCCAGGGATGAGAGATTGTTGTCTATAAGATCATAGTTGCCTTTTTTGAAGTTACAATTGGGGATTACATCATTGTGGTGATTTTTGTGTGGACGTATGTTGAGACAAAAGTCAATCATATTGTGGTCACTACTGGAAAAGGGTTCTTTAGTTTGTATTCCGTAAATTAAATTCAAACTATTGCAGAAGATGAGATCGAGGCAGTTGTTTAGTCTAGTGTTGTTGGTTACTAGTTGTTCCAGTCCCAGATTTGTAATAGCGTTGTAGAAGATTGTGTGTATGATTTCAGTTGTACAATCATTTAGGGTCCAATCAATATGAGGTAGATTGAAATCACCAAGAAAGATAAAAGGGTATGGGAAGGATGCAGCCCATGTTAGTAATGTATTTAGCTTGTTTACATGTTCGATGTCATAATCAGGTGCTCCGTAACATAGTAAGAATCGAATTGTGATATTTAAGGATAGTTCACAGATGATGGTCTCAGGAAGAGCAAGCTCCTGGGTAACTTGGATATTTTTTAGATGTAAGGATTTTTTATAGAATATAGCAACACCACCTCCTCGACGATTTTCATGATCTGATCGGTAAACATGATAGTCTCTTACTGTGGTAATGGAGTCGGGGAGAGATGCATTGAGCCATGTTTCACAGACAAATATAATGTCGAAGTTAGCCATATTTAGGAGGATGAGAAATTCAGGTATTTTATTCACGAGGCTTCTTGCATTGAGTAGTTTGCATTTAAGGCCGGCAGTAGTTGGAGTTGAGGTAGTTGGGGGCGTGCGTGCCTAGTCTTGGGTGATGGTGGATCGGTTGAGGTAGTGTTGTGGTTGAGGGTAGAAGCTGAGTATTGGGTTGCGTGGCTTACTTTTGATACAGTCAGCATGGTAGTCAATGTACAGGTCCTTCTCTCCATTGTCTAGACGGTTTTTGAGTTCAATGCGGAGTGCACGGGAGCGGGCACGTTGCTGTATGGTTAGGTCAGGGCGGCAAAGGAGGTTCTTATGGTTGGTGTTGGTTTTGGCGAGTGAGTTTATAGTATAAATGAATTTATGTTTGCTTGATTCATTTTTGCAAATGACCCTGCACAAGCGTGGGGCCACAGAGCCGTCTCTATTTTTGAGCTCTCGGTCGATGCGGAAATGTCAAGTATTTCATCAGCGGAGATGGTTGATGCTTGATAATCTCTGATGATGTTTTGGACAGTTGTGATGTCATCATTGACATCGATGTCCTCTAGACCAAATAAGATGGCGTTTGGACGTTTCCGTTCACGCTCAACGGCTTCTCTGATGAGGATTGGGATATCAATATTTGTCTCGGTTGTGTTTATTTGTGGATTGGGTTTTGGATTGGATTGTGGTTGTTGGGTAGAGATGTGGTTTGTAGCTATTGGATGTTCAGGTTTTTGCGTTGTGTCTTTTTTTTCAAGGTTGGATATTCTTTCTTTTACGGCATCCAGGGATGCTACTATGGTGTTAAGGGATGTTTCAATGGTTTGGATGGTAGGGGATGTTTCAATGGTTTCGATGGTATCAACTCTTTCAGACAGATGCAGTTTGGGTCTGCATGATTTGCAGAAATATGGAAACTCATTGGATGATTCTAGGTATTGAATCATTTGCTCAGGTAATCCCAAGCAGTCATGATGAGCGTATTTTTACACAGAGAACATTTGATGGAGTTTTCATTATCCTTTAGATTTTTGTAGCATTTAAGGCATGTGCAGGAGTCTTGTGGTTCATTGGTGGGGATTATCTTCTCTTTAGGTTGTGGTTTGGCGTAGGATTTTCTTTTTGGCATGGTAGGTTTGTTAAAATAGTACGTTGATTGAATTAATTAAAGGAACAATTTTGGGTAATCTATATAGACAATATTACATCAAACAATCAATTGCAGTAATCTCTCAAGTCAGATAATATTCCTGAGCAACAATCAGCCTGATCAAGTCAGATAATATTCCTGAGCAACAGTCAGCCTGATCAATTAATTACTCTAATCACTAATCAATTAATTATATTAATCATTAATCACACTGTTCATTTAAATTCACTAAATCATTGATTTTACTATTCAATTAAATTACATGAATTTTGATCTTTTAAACTAGTCAGTAATCACACTATTTGTACTAAACACTCTAATCACACTAATCAATTAAAACAATAAATCAATTAAACCATTAATAAAATATTTTATAGAAATTGATTATCTAATCGTTGATATAGGTGCTGAGGTAGAAAAGTTGAAAGTTTTGAGGTAGTGAATTAATCAGTGTTTGATTAAAGTAATGTAGTATTAAGAGTCTGCAAGGAACGGGTTAATTGTTTTACTAGCAGCTGGAGTTGACTGAATGAGAGGAATTTATTGCTCTTTGAATAGCAGATCGCTATTACTCTGTAAACAGGAAGTTGTAACACAATGTTCAAAGGGTTTTTATCCGAGTGAAGGAAAGGGCTTCTATGGTGGTCTCTCATGAATGAAGACACTGAGGCAGTCGTCTTGAAGCCAAATCGGGATGAGAGCCCAGGGCAAGCTCTGACACCCTCTTTTATTAGAAGCAATCTTTGTTAACGTTTGCAATTTTTGTTAGTGTGTTGTTACAAACTCATTACATCACACAAAATACCATATGAGAATACAAAGCTGTAAAGTTTAAGTTTGCTACAATTCTGGGTAAGAAGTGGCAACATTTCGACCTTGTCCTCGCCTCGTGTTACAAACAACTACCAGAAGGCCCGTTGTCCTTGCACGCCGAGGAAACAGATAGCAATTCCCACATCTCCTCTGTTTTTCTTTTTTTAAAAGACAGGGAGTGTTTTAGTTCCAACAGCAGCCTTTGTTAGGCGCGTAGGCAAGAGTGCTGTGTATGCTGATGTTATCCATGGCGTTCGTGACTTCTTCGTCCATCACAAACATCTTGTCCTCGTCTGGGTCATCACAGGTTGGCTCTCCCATTTCTTCTTCGGATGGCAGTGGTTAGTTATTTGTTGATTCTAGAGAGCCATTACCTGTGCAGTGGCTTTTTTCTCAGCCAAGAGGGATAAACTGTTAGAAATAGTGCGTACAAAGATAGGTAATACACAAGGCAATATAATACATCCTGCAGTGTCGTTAGGACCTTGGCCTTTGTTGATGGCAAAACAAGCATCAAAACACACAGAAGTGTTGGTAACCCCCCGAGTGACATTATGGGTAATGTACCCATTTTTTGCTTGACTGGTAGAGAACATTGAGGCAAGGTCAGAGCTGGATCCTCCTTTGTAGGCATAGACATACAGTGAGGCAGTGATGGGCCCCACAGCCTTTGGCTCGTAGCATTGGATACCTTGTTTGGTGTAGCATCGTGCATATTGAGTGTTGTTATGCAGACAAGGGGAGACTGTCGTGGAGTTGCACTCAGGTTTCAAAGTATGATAGATCAGGGTGGACTGGGTCTTTGTTCCGCTGCGAGTAGTTTTGATGCAGGCATCGCAGGAGGATGGGGTGGCTGTTGTATTGGCAGGAACGATGTGGAAACCCAGAAGCAAATGATGAATGCAGCGGGCAGCTTCATGATGCTGATGTAGGCAAGGCTGGTTTGGGTAGAAAAGGCCTTACGTGTCGTCCAGGGACCCAGATGGTGTTGTTGTTGTCAGCGTACCCTCGTCCCCAGGTTATAAGTTCAGCAGGACCTTTCCACTGAGGATCTGGCATGACGCTGATGAAAATATACCGTTGGTCTGGGTTCAGGATGAGGCGAGGAAGCGAAATGACGTGATGCTGCTGTGCATGGGGGGATCCGGACTCATTGAGGAAGTTAAGAGTAAACAAGCAAACATTCAATGCATTCTGGAGTCCTGGCAACCCTGTGACATTTTTAAATTTGAATTTAAACTGTCTGGCCAAGGCTTTTTGTTTTGATGAAAATAACTATGACTGTCCCAGGGTGTTTGTTGTGAAAGAATCATGCAAGAGATGGCGCTGTCTGCGGTTGCAGCTGCAGCTGCCGCATCAGCCATATCATTGCCTTCCTGGAGAATTTCTGGGAAGGGTTGGTGGCTGCAAATGTGTGCTACAAAGAGCGGGTGCTGGTGCTGTGCAACAAGGTGTTGCAATGTAACAAAAAGAGAGGGAAGATTTTTAGAGACAGAGACTGAAGTGAAGGATAGGCAGTAGTTGAAAGCATTTTATGCGTATGGAGTTAGTACTTGATGAAATCAATCTGTGTTCTCTGGAAAGGCCAGCCCATCAGGGGTCGCCCTCCCATTTCTTTTTTTCTTTGCTACTTTCTTGTTTACTTTCAAACATACTTTGCATTCACAGAAACCACCTTCACCCTTTCTCAGTTTCCCAACTCATCTTTCTCTTTTTCCTCAGGTTTCCAACCCTAACAACTCACATTTCTGCACAGACCATGAAGGAAGGGAGGGAGCCCTTTTATGACCTCCCCTGCTCCTATCATGACTGCAAATCCTGATTTCCTCTTTCCTTCTTCAACCCTGCTTGACCCATCCACCTACTTGCAACAAACAATCATGGTCCTCAGTTCCCACGATTCTGCAAGCCTTTAGATAGTCCGAGAGGGAAGCCCCCCCTCGGGCAGATAGAGGCTGCAGAATCCTCTTTCAATCCTCATTTGCATTTTCAACAACCAGTTTTAACAGACTAAGAGATGTTTTAGGAGTGTTGAGGAAGATGTATCCATTCTAAGATAAGGAGGTTGCTAGTGTGCTGAGACTTTTGGGTTAATACAGCAGTAGGTAAGGAGGGGGTGTATTGAGCAAGATTAAGGAAATAGGAGCATTGTTGTGACATCGGTTGACCCACCTTTTCTGCATAATGTGCTATATGTCCTGGGTGATTTTTAATTGATGATCTGTAAGGGTAATTTTATCCCCTGGAGTGGTTCCTCCCTTTAACACATCAAACAGGGGGTTGAGCATGTGTGTAGTGATGCCAAAATAGGGACGGGTCCAATTAATAGCCCCTAAATATTGTTGTAATTGTACGAGGGATGTCTACACAATGGCATCACGTGTGGATGGACTGAAACTTGTATATCAAAATTTAAAAAAAGAAAAGCAAGAAGGGAAAGGTGTCCTAGGCACTCTTTTCCAATTTTTACAAGGAGAAGCAAGGGAGAAAGGAAGAGATGAGAGGCCTTAAGCAAAAGTTCTCCAGAGATAATAGACAAATTCCACTGAAAAAGGGATTTCAGAAAGGCACACAAGACCGCATTTCTACACCTGCATCCAGAAATAACCATAGAAAACTGGAAACAACATGCAATTCAAAATGTGACAAAACACTCAGTATAATCTAGTGAAACCTTTGCCAAGAAAAGGAGTACTGTAATGAAACAATGATTTAAGACATGGGATGTGGGGGAAAAACAATCCCGGAAAGCATAAGTGTTTCCACAAAGGCATGATATCTAACCGAAAGGGTAAAATGTTTAAGACATAAATGATTGTCAACATCAATGATTAGACTATGTTATCCCAGCGAAACCTTTTGTGAAATGAGAGATCTGAAGTAGGAGAAGGGGAACACTGCAATGAAATAATGATCAATAATATGTGATGTGGTTTAACTGAAAAGCAATGCACCAAATGTTCAAGACACAAATGAACATCAACACTAATGAATAACAATACTGCACAATTTCAGAATGCACCAGATAGAATCCCAGTGCAAATTATGTGTTCTATATTAAGTATTACAAATATAGGGGAAAGAGTTAAAGGCATCACACTCCATTCAGTGCACAGGAGAAGTTTTTCTTCAAAGAAGAAAGACAAATGGATCGAATTGAGAGGAGATTAACAAAATAAAACCGAGAAAATTCAAAAGAGAGGAGAAGCTATGTAGAAAATTGAAAATGCCAATAAGATGCCAATGGTATGCAAAATGCCAATGGTATGCAAAATGCCAATGGTATGCAAAATGAACATGAATCTGAATCTGTCTGTTTTGACCTGGGACTAAGCAACTTTCAGAAAAGAGATTTTTTATGCTTTTATGTTTTGTGTTTCTGTGTATCCATGTTCTGCATGTCTTTAAAAATTAACAAAGTTTGTTAAAAAAGAGAGAGAAGCTGAGAGTTTTGAGGAAGGATAGAGCAGATCGGGAACCACAGAGATTCCTTTGAGAAGGGCATGAGGGTGAGATTGTAAGAGCAGTTTTATCGGAGAAGAAGGAGGCAGAAGGAGGAAGCTGTGTGCTGACAGAGATGGGGAAAGGATATGAACACATCTTCTGCCATTGATAATTCATACACAGTGGATGGTATATGAGCAGCCTTGGGAGAGGGGCTAGCTGCCGGCCCCTCTACTGTCGAGCATCTCTGCTGGCGGAGGGCTTTGCTGCCCCCCTGCCGGGGCTTGACATTGTGATTTAAAATGACCAGGCTTCCCACAATTGTAACAATTACCAGATGGTTTATTACCTCTGGTGATAGCTGCAACCATCATTTCGGAAGTGTCTAAAGAGGCTTTACTGAGGGTTTTTCAAGAGAGCCCCCTCTTTTAAAAAGGAAAAAATTTCGTTTGGTTGATTCTCTTAGTTCCTCAATGTGCAATTTCTGGTCCCGAGAGAATCCTCCACCCATACTCACGAGGGATCCACGGCGATCGCCTGCGATCGAATCAGGGATGAGGTATACCAAGGCTATGCCAGCCGATGAGTATGGATGGTCCAAAGACGTACCACCTCGCAGATGATCACGTCGGGGTCACCAGTTATGGTGGTCTCTCATGAATGAAGACACTGAGGCAGTCGTCTTGAAGCCAAATCGGGATGAGAGCCCAGGGCAAGCTCTGACACCCTCTTTTATTAGAAGCAATCTTTGTTAACGTTTGCAATTTTTGTTAGTGTGTTGTTACAAACTCATTACATCACACAAAATACCATATGAGAATACAAAGCTGTAAAGTTTAAGTTTGCTACAATTCTGGGTAAGAAGTGGCAACATTTCGACCTTGTCCCTCGCCTCGTGTTACAAACAACTACCAGAAGGCCCGTTGTCCTTGCACGCGCGCGAGGAAACAGATAGCAATTCCCACAGGCTTCACTTCTAAGAACAGAGGGAACCAACTAATCTTCTCTCCTTTTTTTGCAAGCAGACTTTGATTCAGCAGAGACAAATTGAACAGCTCACAGGAAACTGTTTGTTTATGTTTTCCCTTGATGAATGAGATTTCTGGGTCCCTCCTAGTTAACTGAATACACTTTCAAAGTTTGTTGCTTTTAAGAGAAAGAGGCACGTCTTGCACTAGTAATTCTAACAGTTTATATTTTTACTGTGTAGACTCAGATTTGTATTGAGCATTCAGTTATCAGACAAACATTGCAATTATAAGGTTTCTTTCCTCAATCCTTTCCTTAAATCTTTTAAAGTGTCAATTGTTCTCTTTTCAAGTTTTTACTCTCAGCTGTTCTTCCGATCTCTCTGTCTCACTTGGACACGTCACTGTCACTTTCTCTTTCTTCCCACAGTTCTCAAATGTCAATCGCCAGAAAATATAGTTATACAACCCCCATTTCAACTCCAAAAGTAAAAGTAAACGGTGTTGTCTCACCCTTCAGCTCCTCCGTTTTCAGTGTTGCATTAATCAGCACAAATTACTGCCGTTTCTTTAGTTAGTACTCCTTCTGATATTTCTGCCGCTTCGCTGCACTGTTCGGTTTGGAGTTTCAATTTTCAATTTCCCTTTGTAGTATAAATCAGTATTCTGGAAATCTTCTTTAAGTTCATCTTTCCACTACTCAATTTGCTGTTTTCCACTCTTTGCTTCCTTCCTTCTTCTTTAAGTTGCTGGGCTGCCACATCTATGGTTCCGATCTCAGATTCAGATAATGATGTTATTATAGAACCCTCACAGGGTTGTTGTAGGGAAAATAGGAGGAGGATGTGTTGGATAGGTTTGCTGCCTTGACTTGTTTGTAAAAATAACAGAGGCAGGAAACAAATTCTGTGCAGGTACAGGTAAGACAATAGTTGGTCATCTTTACAAAAGCATCTGTAACTGGTCTGTTCCCATTCTTTTTGTTGGAAGCAGCTTCGTGGAAGAATGGATGCAGAAGTTGATGGAGTTGGCTGAAATGGCAAAACTGATACTCCACTTCCTCCTTAAAAGCAGAATCTTATGATCTAACCTTATGATCTCTAATGATCTAAGTGCTAGAGCCCACTGCAACTACATAGCCAAAAAGGCATTAAGAGTTGTTAACCTAATCCTACGTAGCTTTTTCTCTGGTAATATCACACTACTAACCAGAGCATACAAAACATTTGCTAGACCAATACTCGAATACAGTTCATCAGTCTGGAACCCACATTACGTATCTGATATTAGCACAATTGAGAAAGTCCAGAAATATTTCACAAGAAGAGTTCTCCACTCCTCTACTCGTTGTAGAATACCTTATGCCACCAGACTTGAAATTCTAGAACTAGAAAATCTTGAATTACGCCGTCTTCGGTCTGACTTAAGCATGGTATATAAAATCATACATTGCAATGTCCTACCTGTCAGTGAATACTTCAGCTTCAACCATAACAACACAAGAGCATACAATAGATACAAACTCAAAGTAAACCGCACCAAACTTGATTGCAGGAAATACGACTTCAGCAATAGAGTGGTCCATGTCTGGAATACTCTACCCGACTCTGTAGTTTCTTCCCAAACCCCAAAAACTTTAACCTTAGACTGTCTACTATTGACCTCACCCCTTTCCTAAGAGGTCTGTAGGGGGCGTGCATAAAGCGCACCAACGTGCCTACCGTCCCTGTCCTATTGTTTCTCTTATTCTTTTATTTTTCTTATATGTACCCATTTCATGTATTCACAACTATGTATACACTTATACTTATTATCTTGTAAACAATTGGCAAATCAAATAAATAAATAAATAAATAAACAATGCTTTTTTTAAAAAAAATTGCAGGACGGTAGAACTTAGTATGACTTCAGCAATCTTACATAAATCTTGAGAAAATGTTGGACCTCTTGCAAGAGACAATGTGATGGTACATTTTGAGTTTGTCTTCAGCAGGGTAGAGAGTAAGGGAGATGAGCTTGATAGAAATATGTATGTATGCACATATGTATTCAGTTTCTATAGCTGCCCATCTCAATCAGTGATTCGGGGTGGCTTAGAATTTTTTTTAAATGCAATAATAGTTACCTAGACAAAAAAGGCTGAAACAGATTTTTACAATGAGCATGTTAATAAAAATGTATAAACATTGGCTAAAATAGGAGGCAAAGAACAAGTGAAATAATGCATGATCAAATGGGCTACAAATTAGCTACAATGTACACATGGGAAATATATGGTTGAAATTGTGTGGAAAAGGCCTGGCAGTAATTCACAATGCAGGAACGGTTGGTGAAGAACATAGAATTCGTTGAGATGACTAAATGAAAGTTTTTGATCAGAGAAAAGACAAGATCTGCCTTTCTGGCTGACTAGAAACTCCTGATAGCATTAAATGGGGAAAAGTGCACATGCTTTAAATAATTGGATAATAGAAAAAGGTTCGCTATTTTGCAGTCATACAGTGAGAGACAATTTTGTAGCTATATTTTGTACAAAAGAAATTGGAAACATCTTTTTATTCTTTTGGCACTCTTTCTTTCTTTCTTATTTTGTTCTTTGGGTAATTATTTTATATTCTGTTTTAAACTTTTACTGAAATTTATGGGAGAGAGAAAAAAAGAACTGTAGCCCACTATGTATCAACCTCTGCTAAATTCTTCAGCAGAGAAAAAGATGGCAGAAACAACTTACGATGTGCAGCTGACTTTTTGTGTGCTGTTTGGTCTCTTCAGTCTTCAGTTCATCCTGAATGGTGAAGAAGATGATGGAGCAGATGGTGAAAAGCTAATGTTGCCAGCCAGGGAACACAACTCCAGCCCAGGGGGCCACGGTGGCTCATGTGGTAAGACGCTGGGCCTGCACACTGCTGAGGTCGGCAGCTTCATTCCTGTGAGCGAATAAACCACGTAGGGACAAGATAGGAGCCTCCCCGGTTGCCTACTAACTACTAAATGCCTGCTGACATTTAGGCCTTTGTGCTCCTTCTTCCCTCCCTTTGTGGCCATCCTCAGGTTGTCCCAGCTGCCAAACAAACAGCAGCAGCCAATCAAATGGCTGTTGCTAGGCAGGAGGCAAGAAGGAGGGGGAAGACAAGATGGCTTCCTGAAGCTCTGCCGCCACAGTCTCGTGAGGAAATGGCCAAATAAAGAGAGCTGACACTCAGGAATCGAAGTGAAGTTTGCAACTAAAAGATAGACTACCCTGATGAGGAGAGGCTCTGGAAAGGAGCCAGCAACTGAAAGAGATAAGGGGAGAGAGACATCTTTGTCCTTCCCTCAGAGAGGCATGATGGAAAAGTTCTCTCAGCCATTACCAGTAGTGGGATTCAATTATTTTTACTGCCGGTTCTGTGGCGTAGCTTGGTGGGCATGGCAAGGGAAGGATACTGTAAAATCTCCAGTCAGAGGTGGTATTTGCTAGTTCTTGAACTATTCAAAATTTCTGCAACCGGTTCTCCAGAACTGGTCAGAACCTGCTGAATACCACCTCTGGCCATTACCCTCAGATGGAGCAAAGATTCGGGAGAAGGGCAGGGAGAGGCAGGAAACCCAACCAGGAACAAACAAAGGAGAAATGTGGAATAAAAGTAAGACTTGGACAGAGCAGGAATAGCAACTAAAAAAGAGAAAAGATGGTGTTGGAAGAAATTTCCTGAGTTTGTTCCCAGCTGGGAAAAACCAGGGATGCTGAAAAGAAATTGAATTCCAAAGCAGCTGCCAGAAAGTGGGATTCTTTACTGAAGGAAGGCAAAAAGCAGGTGTGACACAGCTCAAGTGTACCTGGCTTGCAATCCATCTTGGGGGTGTGAATCTGAGCCTTTTATGCTTAATTCCCCTTTGAAGCTCCTGCAGCTTGATGGGTTTATTTGTGCCTCTAGTTAAAGTGATTTGCCCTGTCTTTCTGTCTTAAAGGATTAATCCTGTCCCAGGACCTTTGTGTTTCCTATCCTAGGGGTTAATCTTGGCAGAGGGCAGGAAAAAGGGAGTTTTGCTTTTGCCTTGGTGAGTTATTTTTAGCCTGATTCTCCTTATTTTAATGGCTGGTACTTAAGTGTTTCTATTGTCAGCTCTGTTAGCAGGACTGCTTTTTCTTTCAGCTGCAGATTCTTGGTTTTCTTAAAGGAGGAAGGGCTGGCTTGAGTTTCTTGGCACTGTTTTCTGAGGTTTCTGGTGCTGTGAGGTTTCAGGCACTGTCCTTTTGGGGTACACTTTCCACAATGGAATTGAAGCGAAATTCGACTTTTAAAATGTAAATAGAAGCCATGGAAATAGTTACAATTTTATTAAGATTCATTTCTACATCCGTCTTTAACTCCCTTTCTTTAATTTGTAAGTGTTCCCTTTTTTTGGCAAAATAAAAGACTTAACACCCACTCCCCAACCACTAAAGAGAGATGCAAAATCCCGAAGTTGTCCAAATTTCCATTTCTTTGTTGTCTCCTTCGAACAACATAAATGCAGACATAGGCATCATGAGGCAAAAAAAAAAAAAAAAAAGAATCCATTCAACAATTTTGTCATAAATAAAAGGCAGAAAAGTACCATAGAAATACTTCTAGGAGCAGACCATGCTGTCATATGGATGGGTTAAAGCTGAAAAATTAGAATCAACACATCAGCAAGGTTTAATATGGCTGAAGTCTCTTATGTCTGAATCCCCAAAAGAAAGAAATCACAGCAAAATACAGATATCTCCCCAAATTGGTCAGTACTTGGACAACTTAGTTCTCAGTCATATCAGCTTCTCATGTCATCTGGCTTTCAAAATCATATGATACAGAAAACATTTTATTTATTTATTCAACTTGGATGGCTATCTGTTTCAGCAGTGACTCTGGGCAGTGAATAATCCTTAAATAAATTAAAAGTAAGTACAAAAAATTAAAATAGCACAGCGACCAAGCATAATATTACAGTCCATGGTTGTTCACACAGCCAGTACCAAAGGCCAGCAGGATCAGGGCCATCTTAATCTCTGGAGGAAGGATATTGGATGTTCTGGCAGAAAATGAACAATTGCTTGCTCGTCAAACTGTCATTCAAAAAGGAGAGACCTGCTTGTAATCCATCTCCCACTTTAAAATGCAATGTGGGCTTTCATCCTAGCCAGGTACTCTGAGGACACCACTATTCCCTTAAGAGGGTGGACCAACCACGTGACTCCAAGCTCAATAACAAAGCCCAGAGAAACAGAGGCATAAGAAGCACTCTCTGAGTTGCCAGACCCATGGATGCTCCCCTCTGTGAAAATGCTCAGGGAATGGGCTGCCCAAATATCCTGAGTTTGGCGGGAGAAAGGGAAGAGCTTCAAAGTCCTCCTCCTCAGTTCTGCAAAATATTCCTTCCGCCTCCTGCTGAACCCTCCCTTCTCCTTGCCCTGTTCAGAAGGCAACTGCACATCGGTGGCCCCCAGGAAGAAGGTCCCTCTCAGCTGTATGGAAATCGATCTGTCTCAAGCACATCCTATCTCTGAGGCACAAAATGGGATGAAATAAGCCAGCAAAGATCCATTCCAGTGTATTGATTGGGGTATTGTTTACTTCTGGGTGGTTGGGCTGAGGTTAATCTAAGCTCATCTGGGTGCTGACTGCTGGTGGGGAGGTGCCTTTTGATAGTTTTGGTTTCCTTTTAGGTTTGTTGATTGTCTCTTTTGTAGGTATTGTTTATATCTGTGAGTCTGCTGATGGCCAATTTGTCAGAATTCTAGAAATTCCTTACGGTTTTTGGACTTGGCTTGATCTAGAATGGTCACCATTTCCTACTTGAAACAAGAGTGACGTCTGTCCATATGTTATGAAATTAAAGAGTTTTCATTATGTCTTCTATCATGCCCGGTGAATAGCTATCAGTTTTCTTATTTATTGATTCAAATTATCCAGTTCAGTTTGTGTCCAGTTAATATTTCCAGCAGTCTATTGGATCACAGGTTGGCCCAGTTATTGATGCTGTTTCCACTGTTCAATTTTGTCTTCTCAGTCTTCAGATGTATTCTTCACTAATCAGATTATTAACTTGTCCATATGTGACTTTATCCAGAAAAGAAAATTTCCTAGATACTTGTAGGCTTCATCCTGAGTGCTCCTGATGTGTTCTTTGACATTTGACATCTCAGTTCTGTTATCAGTCATGAGTTTAGCCTTCCTTATTGCTACTGAAGCACATTGCTTTAGACCAGTGACGGCGAACTTTTTCCAGATGGAGTGCCCAAAGCACGTGTGCCCGAACACCCAAAATTAAATGAGTGCCCTGCCCCTGTGCATGTGGGGGGGGTCCCGCATGTGCCCCGTGCATGTACAGCAGAGACCAGCTGGCTGGTGGAAGGTGTGATGACCCACGGTGGGATACAAAATAAACAAAGTCCTAGTAAGGCGTTATATTTAAATAAATAAATTGAATATAATTCTTCATCTCTTTCTTCAAACCCTTAAAATAATCTCATCGGGAAAACTATAATTGGCCCCCAGGTGAGCCTGGTGGGCCTGTTTAGAGATGGTTTTCAAATAGTTGACCTCAGTGACAGTGGACCTGGGTCACTGAACAGACAGATTCAGTGTAATGGTGCCATTCATTGCCTCCTTCAGACTAGACAGACTCTTTGCGTGCCCGTGATAACAACTCGAATAAATAATGAACCATTTTATATATTCAGTTAAAATTCAGGTTCATGATGAGGTGGTTCATCTCATCAAATATGGATCATTCTAAATCATTCAGACACTCTGGATGATCTGATCATGTTTTCAGTTCAAATCAAACAGGGTGATGTAGAATACTCAGATCTGGGACATGGGTGGATAACAAGGATGGAGAGAGGATGCAGGCACTCGCTCAGTTAATGACAACCATGGAAGAGGTCCTCCTCTCCCAGGATGTCAGGGATTCGAAGAAGACTCGAGTTGGGTTTCTCAGAAGACAAACTAATTCGTGCAGTCACATAGCTCAATGGATGATGGGAGGATAACTTCAAATTGGGCATACCGTGAAACCCCAGTATACAAATGCAACAGGTTGCATTAAATATTCAGAACTCAGACACAGATGAGAAGATATTGGTTCGTGAGACAGATAGCCGTAGAGACTAATTTGGACTTCAATTATTATGTGATTCGACTCAAATATTTTAAATATTAGTTAAAACCGAAACATGGTGAGGTCTGGATGCCTGGTCTTGCCTGTCTGGTGCAGAGGTGAGGTGCTGGGCTGACAGGCCTGCAGTCAGCCAGCTGTTAGGATGGAAGATCAAGATCAAGGCAGACAGATCATTGCCAAACCTGGCTGACCTGGACCACTGGGCGACACCGTCCCAGGGATGACCGTGTTCCAGTGATGAATGAATCCATATACCTAGTCAGATAAATTCATTGTTAAAGGAAGGCAGGAAATTAAAGCTGTCAGTGAGCCTGGTCAATTGATCTTCTGTCATTAGAACATGAACTAACCTAAAAATCGTTGACAGTGAAATATAAGTGAACAAATCAGATTGATATAGTCTCGTCAACTGGTTGATTGTGAATCATCGGAGGTTAAATCATTGGATGATTCCTTTTTCAACCATATATGATCAAACCTGGTGCAACAATTGGACTAGTATTTAAGTGAAGATGAGTTTTCTCCCATCAACCTTCAGTTCTTGAGACAGATGCCCAAACTTGATCAAAATATCAGGTTTGAACTGCAGGCTCAGGTCATGCCCCCTCATTGTTAGGAAGAATGATGTGGTTGAGATATGTTAAACTTCGGTGCGACATGTCGAATCATATCTCCTCCATGAACTGTGAAACCTTTTCATAGAAGGCGAGCCGTGCCGGCTGTTTGATCCTGGGGAGACCCTGGATCACATGAGGAGGTGGCTTCGTTTCTTCATTCAGTCTTTGAACTGAAATCATTATAATGGATCATATTTTAAACATGGTGTCAGTTCTGGCTGTGCCAGGCTCTCAGTGCTGGGCTGAGCCGGACTGGTGATGGTGGACAGTGGCTGGGCAATTCAATTATCCTCCTGGGCAAGACTCATCTTGCCAGGCTCAGCTGATCAAACCTGGACTCGGCAGTTCAAATGATGGACCATCTCAGCACTAGAACCTCATGGGCTGGGCAGAGATGATGATCAGGAAAAACATGCCCTGGTTTCTTGGGCTTGGAGCATTTTCCGGGCGCCGAGGCCGCCGGGAATGGGCTGAATGGCCAAGGCCTCAGGGGCTCCGAACTCGGGAGGATTGCAGCTAAAACGTTAAGTCAAACTGATAGAGATGGTTCATTTTCAACAGAATTAATCCTTGGAAAACATGCTGGTGGATCGCTCATCTGAAAAACCATAATTATAATTTCACGCTCGTTCGTGTCCGGTAGCTTTCATAGACTGACCAGCATATCCGGTGGTGAACTGGTCGGTAGCTGACAAATCTTGGTTCTCCGGACATCGACGAATTGTTCAAATTGGACTGCGGCCCGGAGGACTAAACTCGGCTTCATTTTCTGAACCGCGTTCGGTATCTGGACTACTCGAGCCCTAAGTTCGGTGAAATGATGGACTGCAATTCGTTAATTGTTGAACTATGGTGCAGACAAACCGAATATGGTTTCATGGTTAAACGGTGAAGATCGGATCGGTTGGGCTGGGTGGGCTTATTTCAGCAGACCGTTCCTACCGAGGCTATCAGAAAAACTTTGACATATGAACTTCCTTTTCAAGTGTCCTGGAACAGAACATTTATTTGGTACGGAGATTTGATCATTGTTCTCCTAAGTTATACTCAAACATACTGGACAACAGGAAGATAATATAGCGTTGAACATGTGATATAATTATAAACAGTGAACAAATTCTTCTGTGCAGTTAATGACTCCATTCGATCTTGCCAGATGGGGTCTCATGCAAACAGAACTCAGGGAAGACACAGCTTGACTGCAGTGCTGAGATCTTAAACATGAGCTCAGTTGAAACACCCAGCAGGCTGATTAAACTCATTTTCATTCATTTCAAAACGTCGATAAGATATAATTAATGCTACTGGATATTCATTTAATAAGTCATTATCAAACTAATTGATGATGGTAGTACCTGACTCTTTTAAGCAATTGGTATTAAATTCATTACAATTCAATTCGCCGTGACAATTCTGGTTTCATGAAGATAAACTCTGGGTACTGATTCTTCATTCTGACAGACAAATAATTTTCTGAGGTTCAAAACTATTCATCAGTGATGGGAGGGAGCCGGAGATGGTCCTCAGTCATGCAGACAGTTCGAGGTCCCTGACTGGGCCAGTACAGTTCATTGTTCAACCAGTACATGTTTATGATCCCCGTTCCTTTTCACGAGCCCACCATCAAATAACTGCATTTCATATTTTCCTTAGATGATGTGATTTTTCAGATGATGAACAATGGGCTTCAATGAAAGGAAGTTAATGAAATGTGGATTCCCAGTGCATTTTTGCAATGCAGCTGAGTTTGGACATTTCATAATCAATTCCACCATCTTAGTTGCTAGTCAGACCTAAGCCTAAACTTTTGGTGACATCACTGAGTAGTATCTTAGAACATTCTTCCTTGTCACCCAACTGGGCATTTCAGGTGTGGGGTAATGCAGTTATCTTGCCATTTGGGTTCCCACATCAGCCCAGTACCTGGGGAAAAAACAATATACTCATCAGTGCAGTTTTAGATGTTTGAGACATAAATCTGAAAGTCAGGTCTGGATCTAACTTGGTTTTAGATCTTTCTCCTGCCACCAGTCTGGTCGTGGTTTGTTGTGGGACACTGTCCATATGAAACCGAAACAGATGCTGTGGAATTACAGCAGGGTGTTGTGAGACAGGGTGGATGTTTGAACTCGCTGGAATTCGCGGGACTTCCCCTGAGGTCAGGTGGGGAGATGTTAGGGTTGTAACATCTTGTCAGATCTACGGCAAGTTTGATCTATTGAGAATCTTTTTGACTCAAAGTTCTGAAATGGTTGATTGTTTTCTTGACAAAACATTTTAACTAATAACATCAAAATGAACTGGTACAGCACTGATACCACTGGATAATTAAACACCTGCAGGCTAACCAAGCTGGGAGGGCCTCGAAGAAGATCTTCCCAGGAAGCATGTGGTCTGCTGCAGCCTCTGGGCAGCTTGGGATAAGGGCCACTGTGTCACTGGGTTTAATGACAAATATTCCCCAGGATGTCAGCATCTGGTTGGTGTTGGATTTATTTTAATGACTTTTGAGAAGCTTAGCTAAAATCCAGTTCTTCTGGACAATGCTTGTAGATGCAAAGGGCCACTCCTTCCTTTTGGATGACTTTCACCGTTGGGGCCATGGCTGATTGATTGGTGCTTCTGTCAGAGCTCCTAATTTCTAGGGATCCGACCCCCCTTCTTCAGCCCCATATTGATTTCTTGACTACCAGCAAAGAGCCTGTGTGTGCTAGAGTGGGTGAGGGTGCTGGCCTAGAAACCAGGAATTCTAATCCCGTCTTAGAGCATGGGCTACTTGGGGACTTTGGGCGTCGGCTCGCTTCCCAATGAGCTCACTTTGCAGAAGAAGTTGTTGTGGGGGAAAATAGGAAGTAGTATTGGAGTATGTCTGCCACCGCGAGTTATTATAAAAAGTAATACAGGTGGCATAAAAAAAATCAAATAAACAAACCTGATCTCTTCCTCAACCACCTGATTCTGAGGAAAATAGCCCCTTAGGTGCCCAACTCTGTTGATTGATATGGTTGTGGGCCTGCCTGACCTTTGCTGTGATGCATCTGTCGCCGGGACGCAGAACTACACTGTTGCCGATGACCTGACCTAGTTAGCAACTCTCCCGGGGCTCATAATTCCTGTATTTGGGTTTGGGGATATCCGTCAAGCTGAGCTCCACTTTAACTCGCTTATCATCATCAACAACTGGTCTTAACTGGGACTGAGGCAAGTCTTGGGGCGGGGGTGGCATGAAATCTGATGCACAACTTGTCACATTAGAATTTGTTTGAAAACTTACGTGGTTCCTGCACCAGTACCAACTACCAAAAAGTCCAGTACGAGCACTATGGATCTTCTATTCGAGTCCGATCCAATAATCTTTTGCTTATTAGCAACTGCAACT
This sequence comes from Notechis scutatus, assembly GCF_049901735.1. Classification (NCBI taxonomy): domain Eukaryota; kingdom Metazoa; phylum Chordata; class Lepidosauria; order Squamata; family Elapidae; genus Notechis; species Notechis scutatus. Next base: position 5,418,102 of record NC_142012.1, read on the forward strand.
GTCTTATATAGCCACTTGAGGAAAATAGATTAGATAGATGAGTGGATTAGATGGAGATGAATAGATAGATAGGAGTAGATAGAATAGATAGGTAGATGAAAGAATGATAGAGATGATGAGTGATAGATAGGTGGTAGGTAGGTATTGGAGGCAGGCGGGCGGGCAGGCGAGCGGGGATGAATAGACAGAATAGAATGAACCAGGGCAGATAGATAATGATGGTATGACGTGATGGCGGGGAGTGGATGATTGGGTGATAGATAGATAGATAGATGAAAGAAGAATGGATAGATAGAATGGATGATAGATGAGATAGATAGATAGATGAGGAGGAGGAGGATATACAGATGGGACAGTGAGACGAAAAAGGGGAGAGAAATATAAGTTTACTGGAGGTTAGGTTGGAGGAGGAACATATATTGGCTGGCTCCCTGACCCACTAAGGATTGACTGATCCTCTTCCTTCCTAGCTCAATTTCTACTGCAAGCTGAGGGTTTGGTATCTATGGGTATAAACGAAAGTGATACATGGGAGGAGGGTCTATGACCACTTGCCGGATGTCTAATATTTTTTTAATTATTTTAAATAATTAAATTGGAATTGGTGATTATCAGCTTAACTTTTCGACAGGAAGGTCAGGTGAGTTGTCCTGTGTGCCAGTTGGTGTGGTGAGTTGTCATATTTCACTACAGGGGAACTTTCTTCCTGTTTCATGTCAGAATTCAAGGATTAGAGATATGAGGAGGGGTTTCAATAGATTCTTTCTACCTACGCACTTCTGTGTTACTTTGATGCTCTTCCATCCTTCATTGCTATAATATCCCTTACTCCCTCCTTCCTTCTCCTTACCTAGTTCCTTCCTTCCTCCTTCCACCTCCCTCCTCTTTTCTCCCTCCTCTCCCAGTGGTGGGATTCCAAATTCTTACCACCGGTTTTGTGAGCATGTGTACTTCATTGCTTGGCATGGCGTTTGCTCAGCGATCGTGATGATGTTAAACAGCGGTCGCGGCGGTAATCATGTGCTGCAATATGATTCACTGGCTTGACACACAAGGCATAAAGTATAGCCGGAACCCCGAGCGGGGAATTGGGCCTCCCAGGCTGATGCGTGGGAGCAAACGAAACTGGATTCAGCTTTGCTGATCCTTGGAGCTATCAGTTCATCCAAACTGGGCCAAACGTAGCTACCACCAGGCTCCACATATTTTCTTTTGTTCTGCTGCACAATATGCCTTTAGCTTCCCCTTTTCTGTGTGCACCCCAGGAGGAAGGATGCGGTTCAACTCATCCATCGCTGAAAGAAGAAATTTCCTCTGTCGGGGTCCGCTGCCAAGCTTGTAGGTTGGGAACTTATGAACTTCAACTCCGAAATTCCCTGAGCTAACATGACTGGAGGAGATTCTGGGGTTGTCTTAAAACTCTCGGTTGGTCTTCTGTCTCTTCTCTCCCCTCTTCCGGGCCTTTCGCTGGCTGGGCTCCTGGCTCCGCGGGGGCGGGGGGCCAAGTCTTAAAACTCTCAAGTTTGAAGACCCTAATCTATCATCTGTCTGTCTGTCAGTCTGTCTATCTGTCATCCATCCATCCATCCATCCATCCATCTATCACCTCTTCTGGGGTTATTTCAAACTGAGCAGTTCCAGACTTGTGGACTTCAACTCCCAAATTTCACTGAGCTAACATTTGCGCGCGGAGGAGGGTGCGGGGTTGAATCTGGTCATAACTCCTAAGTTAAAGAAGACTCAATCTAAGTCAAAGGATGTCTGTCTCTGCTTTTCACTGCTTCTTCGTTTACTTGTAGACTCCAACCAGGCCCGCAATCTAAGGGGTCCCCTGCCCACTTTCTCTCTCCTGCCCTTGTCTTCTTTGCCAGCCAACTTTGAGCTGCCCCGAAACATCAGCATATATTCCTGCCTCTCTTACTCTCCTTGCTCTCCTTCTCTTGTGTTGAGGAATCAGGCAACTTCTGGTTACACCATTTTTCAACCCCAGGGAGTTATTTTCATTTGGAAAAGTAATTGAGACTTTTCATTAAACCCCTTTTAGAAAACGATGACATATGTAGCTGTACTCATGTCTTACCATATCTACAAGAAGCCAAATCCAGGAGTATGTCTTAAATGCAGTAATGCGAGCAACATCTAAGTTTTTAGATTACTGAAAAGATAGAGATTTTTGTTGAAAGCTTGCAGTCCGGAGCTGTGCAGTAAAGTGTCTTTGAACCCGTAGAAAAAAACAAAAGAAGTACATTGTTATCCTAAATCTTACAACATATGTTCAATTTTAAAATTACTTCAGCATTCTAAGTTGGATTGTATGCTTCCTTTAGAGTACAGTGCTCTTCTTGAAATTTCAGGAAGTATTTCAAAACAGTTTTCTTATTTTTTATATATTTTTATTTATTAAACTTATTTTCAGCCTCATCCATATGGTTCAAGATGACTCTGATTGGCTATACGATTCATTCTCCTTCAGAGCCACTGTTCAATTATTTTACTTAAAATTATTTTAAATAATAATAAAAGAAAAACTGCGCACCACCTCCTGAACATAGCGGCATTGACAACACACCGATTGGTCAATTCAAAAGGCTTTGACTCAGAAGAGCTTTCATCCTTACTGATCTCTTTCACACCATCAAACAAGCTCTGCCTCATCCCAAGTCCTGGGAAAGGACTTAATAGGAGAAAACACCCAACTCTAGTCCGAAGATTGGGCTCACTGTATAACAAACAACAACAACAAAATCATAACACATTAATAATAATAAATGTTTTCTTCTCCTGAACACTCCTTCAGGATAATAAATATTAATCAACTTGAGCTGACAGCTGGTGTAACAAAGCACTGCATGGAGAGTTCCTTGAAAAGATCCAAGAAAAGTAGATCGAGAAAAGACCTGGTTATGGCTGACCAACGGAACACTGAAAAAGAGACAGAAGGCCTGATTCTTGAGCCAAGAACCTCATCAGAACGAAGTAGTCAAAGTCAGAACAGAAAAATCTGCTGATGACCCCAAATGCAGACTCTGCAAAAGAAGCGGATGAAACCATTGATCACATACTGAACTGTTGCAAGACAATAGCTCAGACTGACTACAAACAAAGTCACAGCACAGTCGCTCAGATGGTCCACCTGGAACTTGGTCACAACTACCATCTGCCTGTAGCAAAGAACTGGTGGGATCATAACCCTGAGAAAGTGGTCGAAAATAGCATGCAAAACTACTGTGGGACTTCCGAATACACAGACTGACAAAGTTTTGGAACACAATACCCTCGGATATCACTTGTATAACCTTATATAATCCATATATAACTCCAGATCCACGCCCGCTTTCAGTCCGATCTAAGCATAGCATATAAAATCATACATTGCAATGCCTACCTGCCGCTGAATACTTCAGCTTCAACCATAACAATACAAGAGCAAACACATAGATACAAACTCAAGCTTAATTGCACCAAACTTGATTGCAGTGAAATATGACTTCAGCAACAGAGTGGTCAATGTCTGGAACACTTTCTACCTGACTCTGTGGTTTCTTCTCCAAACCCCAAAAACTTTAACTCCAGACTGTCTACTATTGGACCCTTTCCTAAGAGGTTTGTAGGGTGCGCGCATAAGCGCACTAACATGCCTACTGTCCCTGTTCTATTGTTTTTTTCTTATATGTATCCATTTCATGTATTCATAACTATGTTTATACTTATACCTATTATCTTGTAAAGCGATTGACAATCAAATAAAAAAAAAAAAGATTGTGGAGAAGAAAAAAAATTGTGGATTGTCGAGCATTGCCATAACTGGTGACAGCAGAATCAACAATATCAAACAACTTGAAAAAAAATCACCAGATATCCAGACTTGAAAAATCGAACTGCAGAGACTCTGGCATATACCAGTGCAGGTGGTTTCAGTGGTACTCACACACTGGGTGCTGTGCCTAAAGACCCTAGGCAAGCACCTCGAAAACAATTGGCTCAACAAGATCACCACTGGTCAGCTGCAGAAGGCCACCTTACTGGGATCTGCTCAGCACACTCCGCCGATACATCACGCAGTCCTAAACGCTGGGAAGTGTTTGATTAGTGATTTGTGATACGAAACCCAGCATAGTTATCCCATTTGCTGTGTACACTGTTGTTTTTTTGTGAATAATAATAATAATAATAATAATAATAATAATAATAATAATATGTTTTTCTTCTCCTGAACACTCCTTCAGGATTAATAAATATTTTAAAATGCTGTCTCTGTTCATTCCATTTTCCAACAAAATGTTTAAATGTAGGGGTTACTTTTATGGAAAAGTCAGATACTTAAGACACCCCTTTTTCACACTTATGACCATTGCATCATCCTCATGGTCATGTGATTTACATTCGGACGCTTGACAACTGGTTCATATTTATGACAGTTGTAGTGCCTCAGCATCATGTGATCACTTTTTGCAATCTTCTGACAAGCAAAGTCAATGGGGAAACCAGGTTCTCTTAACCATGTTACTAACTTAAAAACTGCAGTAATGCACTTCTAAATCTGGCAAGAAAGGTCATAAATGGGGCAAAGTTCACTGAACAAATTTCTCACTTAGCAACATAAATTTTGGACTCAATTATAGTAATAAGTCGAGTACTACCTGCATGTATTATTGCAGTCTCAATAGAAGGGTTACTATGTGGCATTCTGGAATGTTTTTTTTAAACAAATTTTATTAATTTTCAAAGAGAATACACAAACAAACAAAACATAAAACGTAAGAACATAAAACATCTTTTCTAAAAACTGCTTATTAAGTTTTAACAAAACAAATAAAACATCTTGTTTAAGTACAGCATAGTTCCAAATTATCACATTTCCATACAAACACAATTTAATATGCATCTTATGTATTCAACTTCATATCTTATTACTTTTTTTTCCAACTTCTCACTATTTTTCCCTTTACTTCTATTCAATTTTATTCATTAAACTTATACTTTCATCTGTCTTATTTCCGATTTCATATGTTCTCATCCAACATTCTTAATTCTCAATAAACATAAGCAAACAAAACACGTCACATGAAAACATAAAACTTCTTTTTAGAAAGCGGCTTAACCCCGGGTTACATCTTTTTGTACAGACTTAAATCAAATTCATGCTCACCTTATATACTATTTCATATCTTATTTAACATTCTATATTTTCTATATGTCTTCTCCCCTCTTTTCACTCTCTTAATTCTATTTTATTTACTTCATCTCAATTTAAATCATTATACTTGTATCTTTTGTCCATTCTTTTTCAATTATCTATTTATCTTTTCTCTTTAATACAAAATTTTTCCTGTAATCAGTGGTTGAAGTATGACGCCTTTCTATCTTTCCCCCAAATTTAACACTTAAAGTAATACATAATTTCCATTCTGATTCTGCTTAGTACATTCTACCTAACCTTTCAAAATAAAAAACATAATAAGCTTATATTATAGTAAAAACAATGTTCCATAACAAATAAATTAATTAAACTCTATTATTAAATCTTAGACATTTTACACATTCCCTACAATTTTCTATTAACACATATAATATTCCAATTTTCTAACTCTATTTCAAATACAAATACTACGATACAATCTTATGTACTTTTGCAGAATCTCTTTTAAATTGTATTTTACCCTTTGTCTCTAAAAAACCCCTGTTTTTTAACATCTTTTAACAACAGCCTTTATAACTTCTCTTCCCTTTTTCCCTTCCTTTCTTGTCGAATCTAGCCTTTTTACCCCGCCCCCATCTCCCAATCTCTGCCCTCTTAGTCTCCTCTCTGTTGTATTCCTCTTTTCTGTTGCTTTTTGACATTATATCGATTTTTCACCTTATTTTCCCTTTCTTGGTTGTTTTTAGATCTTGAATTCTCCATTTTCCTTCCCTTTTTCCCCTTTTCTTCATCAACTAAAATTCTGTGTCCATTAAAGATGGCTTCTTCTTCATCATCCCAGCTTTCTTGTTGTTGCTGCATTTCCTGATAAGTAGAAATCGCCATTTCTAAGAAGTGAAAAACAGATCCAGAAGAGCCCTTGCCTCCTTGTTCCTCTTCTTTTAGCTTTTTAAATTCCATTTTCAATTCTTCACAGATAATGCCATTGTGAGATATATATATATATATATATATATATATATATATATATATATATATATATATATATATATATATATATATATATATATATATATATATATATATATATATATATCTTTAGGTTATTCGGGTTTTCTCCCATGTAAGATTGGAAGTATCTAGGCAATGTTTCGATGAAGTCTCATTCATCATCTTCAGGCTTGTGTCTTCAGCTCTGTGCTTCTCAGAGTGATGTGAGCTTGCAGCTGCTTCTTCCTTTTAACTGCTAGTGGGGTGTGACTTGATTGGGTGGGGGCTTGGCTGTGTTCTGATTGGGTGGGGGTGTTCTCATTGGTTGGGGTTGGCCGTGTTCTGATTGGTTGGGGGTTGGCCGTGTTCTGATTGGCTGGAGGTGTGTTCTGTTCAAGTGGGGGCCCGGCTGTGCTCAGGTTAGTCTTAGTTGCTGGGGATTTGAGCTAGTGAGCTGTGATCTTGCTGTTTGGCTTCGAGTTCGTGGTCGTGCTGCATCTTCATGGTGGGGTCAGTTCGCTTCATGTATGGCTCGGTGGGGTTTGAAGTGGGTAGTGATGCAGCTACAGTGCGGCTTCTGGTCCGTGGTCGTGTCTCATCTTCTGTGTGGGTGTGAGTCTGCTTTTTACGTGGAAGTGTGGCGGTGGCATCCTGTGTGGCCCTCGTGGGTGTGGGTCTGGTGTCATTCTTCATGTTAGGTACTCGTCTGTTCATGAGGCGGGTTTCCAAATGGCTGGTAGGTGGGAGGTGTCATCTCTTTTATTCATGCTGTGTGGGCGTTTTCTATCTCTATGGCTTCTCTGATTATTCTGTTGATGAAGTGTTCGGTTTTGGCGATGGTTCTGGTATTTTTAAAGTCAATCTCATGTCCTGTGGCTTTGAGGTGTTGGACCAGAGAAGAGGTCGGTTCTTCTTTTTGATTGAGTTCTTATGTTCTTCAATGCGTGCACTTATTCTTCTGTTAGTTTGTCCAATGTATGTGGTGGGACAGGCGGTGCAAGGGATTTCGTATACTCCTTGGTTTTCTAGCTCGATTTTGTCTTTAGGGTTTCTTAGGATGGTGGGTATTTTTCTGTTTGTGCAGAATGCTGTTTTAATGTTGTGTTTTTGGAGGATCTTGCTGATTTTGTCTGTAGTGCCTTTTATATATGGGAGGAGGGCCATACATGAAGCAAACTGACCCCCACCATGAAGATGCAGCCTGACCACGAACTCGAAGCCAAACAGCAAGATCACAGCTCACCAGCTCAAATCCCCCAGCAACTAAGACTAACCTGAGCACAGCGGGCCCCACCTGAACAGAACACACCTCCAGCCAATCAGAACACGGCCAACCCCCAACCAATCAGAACATGGCCAAACCCCAACCAATGAGAACACACCCCCACCCAATCAGAACACAGCCAAGCCCCCACCCAATCAAGTCACACCCCCACTGGCAGTTAAAAGGAAGAAGCAGCTGCAAGCTCACATCACTCTGAGAAGCACAGAGCTGAAGACACAAGCCTGAAGATGATGAATGTGACTTCATTAAAACGTTGCCTAGATACTTCAAATCTTACACGGGAGAAAACCCGAATAACCAAAGATCCACATACAAATACCCGCGAGAACCTCAGAAAACAAACATATATATATATTTAAACAATCCAAATGTTTTTAGTCTTTCAAAAGATAGTTTGCAAAAGTCCCAAAGTCATCAAGCAATCAAAATCAACCCAAACTATTTCATTTTAGCACTTTCTTCTTTTAATACTTTCTCTTCCTGGGGTGAGTTCAATTACACAATTCAAAATGATTTTTCAGAAGTGTTATTACAGTTTAGTCTCTGATCTTATAAGCTCTAAGCAGTCTCCTCCAGCAAAATGTTAGTATAAATAATTTACCTCTCCCTTCCCACTTATAGCAAAAAGATTTTGATTTTTAAATATCAATGTTCAGAAATCTTTAATGTCCCCTTGGCTTTAATTTTCAAAATTGGTTACCTTCTGTTGCCAAAGCGGGTATTTCTGATTTCCATCTGCTATCTCCATAGGGAAGGAGAGTGAAGAAAAAAAAACTTTCCCTTTTCACTTTCATCCGCAGCTTTTTACAATCTTCTTGGGAAACAATGTATCCTTTAGAAAGCTAGATTTCCAGGGTATTCAGATGTTACTTATTGTCCTGGTTCAGCCAAAAACTTTCACTTTCTCAACTTCCTCCTGCACAAAACTTGTCCGGCTGAGAGGTTCTTTGTGGCGGCCATTGCTGACCACCGCTCCACCGCCTTTGGAAAAGGGAATTAAGCCGGCTGAGGAGGGGGTTGCGATGCCCCGGACCCCTGCCCGGATCTCCCCTGTCTTCAGTTATCCCTATGGGATAACTATAGCCTCCAAATCCAGCTGGATCGGAGGCACTCCAGCAGCGAGCGCAGCAGGGATCACTCACAATCGCAAATTCCTGCTGCCGCCAAAGCCTGACAAACTGGAACTCCCGGCATTCTGGAATGTTACTGTCTTGTTAATTATATCCCACAGGTTGATTCTATCTATCTGTTACTGATGCCTAAGACTTCATTGGCTTTTTTGCACATGGCTGGCTCATATTTAAGAGATTGTCTATGAGGACTCCAAGATCCCTTTCTCAGTTACTGTTGTTGAGCCAGGTACCACCGATTCTATATCTACTGTACTGCTGATTTTCCGTAGGCGTGACTCCCATGCCACTTGGGATATTCTACAGTCAAGGGCATCAAAATGAGCATCTGTTAATCTCTCCTGGCATTGTGCTCGGCACTGCCTAATTCTTGCCATTTGCACGTTGATTTGTCTATGGCAGTCATTGATCATTGTGTATAGCATTCTGGACTGAAACTGGCGAACCACTACATGGCCCTCTGATGTATCAACCAAGGATCTCTTCTGTAGCGATTTTGGTGGTAAGCCATTTCAAATGCAGCTATGGAGAAAGGCCAGCTTCTCATGGTTAGTTGCCTTTCGTTTGGCATTAATCTCCCAATGGCATGCACGCTGTAGCGTTTCATGCCCATATTCATTACAAACTTGTAAAAGAAGAAACAGACATCCTGCGATCTCCAGAACTTAAAATTACATTTATTGTACTTACTAAGCTTTTGCCAGCCTCTGCTGACATCATCAGAGTATTAAGCTACCATTACAGATATCTCTGCCTTTATATATCATTAATCAATTTAGCCCTTGCACGAGTGATAGGCCCTTTCAACCGCCTCTCATCTGTAATTAGCTCTGTTGTTTTTGCTTCCATCATGTTGGTCAAAGAAGGCTTATCTCTTGTTATTGTTTCCTCCTTTATTATATATTTTATATATCTGTGCAAAAGGAACTTTGGGTATAGAGACAAAACTTACTAGCCATTTGGAAGCATCATATATCAAACTTTGGTTAGATGTTTTGAAATTAAAGATTATAGACCACTTTGAGATTCCAGAAATGCTTCAGGAAAGGGAATTTCTAATTGCTTATTCTACAGTATTGCAGACTTGATTAACTTACTCAGTTCTCTATCTAGCTCTTCATTCTTTAAGGTCCAGTTCAACAGCTCCAATGTAAAGCGATGAACTGCAGCAAGAACTTCCATGTCTGAAATCATGCAGCAAGTCAAGTCAAGAGATGTGAAGTAAAAATCTACAATAAGTATCAAATCATGTCCCAATTCTTTTAGATTTGGGGAGGTTAAGGAGACCATGAGAGAAGATGATGAAATCCTGGAAGATTTTGATTGAACGACAGTTAAAGTACATGAGACCTACAAAGTCCTCGTGAATAATTATCTCTATAACATTTGAGGATGATCTGTTCAACAGGCAGATTGGGGTGGGAGCCAACTTCAAAAAATGTTGGATTTAGTATATTAACAGCTCATACAACAGAGGGACCATATTTCTGTGAATTCTTGCCTGAGGGCCATGTGCAACAGGATGTTGCCTCACTAGGAAGTCTCTCAACTGGTTATAACCTAGTTGCACCTTCTCTAGTACCTGATCTTAAAGGCTGTCCTGTTGTATTGCAATCAAACAGCTGTTTCTGAACGACTGTCTCCTTGCTTACCAGTTTTGTCTTGTAAACTTGCATCATATTCCACAGCAAATTGTCGAATTGAAGCCACTGCCAGTTTAAGGTTCAGCCCCTTATTTAATTCATGTTTGTCTATAGTACAGAAAGAAGAGGAAGTAGGGTGTTAAGCTCTCATCCCAATGGTTATAATTGAATATACTATTATTTTTGATCATTATTATCTCTGACAACCTGGTAGTCAACGCCTCACGGTATGCCCTACAGAATAGGTTGGCTCTCGACATGTCCACCACCTTCCCTCCATTGGGCTTTTTCCAGGAGTATAAAGAAAGAAAGAAAACCCATTGAAAAGAACAATTCTGTGGACTTGCCCCATTATTACAGGTAGTTCTCAACTTACAATTAAGACAATGAATCAGTGGAACAACTTGCCTCCAGAAGTTGTGAATGCTCCAACACTGGAAGTTGCTAGAGGAGATTGGACAACTATTTGTCTGAAATGGTAGAGGGTTTCCTGACTGGGGGGGGGGTGGACTAGAAGACCTCCAAGGTCCCTCCCTTCCAACTCACTTGTTCTGTTATATACTTTCTGTTATGACCACAACTCAGCCCCAAATTTCTGTTGCTAAGTGAAACATTTGTTATGTGAGTTTTGCCCCATTTCACAACCTTTCTTACCACAATTATTAAGTGAATCACTGTAGTTGTTAAGTTAGCAACACAGTTGTTAAGTGGCTTCTCCATTGACTTTGTCAGAAGGTTACAAAAGGTAGTCACATGACCCCAGGACACAGCAACTGTCGTGAATAAGAGCCAGTTGCCAAGCATTTTGATCATGTGACCATGACGAGGCTGCAACGGTCATAAGTGTGAAAAGGTGTAACTTCCAATGAACAGTCACTAAGTGAACTGTTGTAAGTCGAGGACAACCTGCATTTTACCTAATACATTTTTATCCAATATTCAGGGTAGTTTACAGTTCTTGAAAAGTCAATTGATGGAACATAAGAATAAAAGTAGTGCAATTAAACCCCAGTGCCAAAGATGCTTTTTTCAAAAGGCAAATGGACTTTCTTGGTGTTTTTTTTGAAAACATTTATGCTTAACATTTATTTTATTTTATTTATTTTGTTTGTCAAGCATGTATGAGAAAACAAGTATAAGTATGAACATAACATATAAACATATAATTATAAACAGGTACAAGTATATACATAATAAATGACTACTTCAGCTTCAACTCATGGGCAAACAATAGATACAAACTCAAAGTAAACTGCTCCAAACTCGATTGTAGAAAATACGACTTGAGCAACAGAGTGGTCAATGCCTGGAACTCACTCCCTGACTCTGTTGTTACATCCTCAAACCCCCAAAACTTTAATCTTAAACTGTCTACCATGGAGCTCAATCCATTCCTCAGAGGCCTGTAAGGGGGCGTGCATAAGCGCACCAGCGTGCCTACTGTCCCTGTTTTACTGTTCCCATTTATTCGTATTCCTGCATTATGTATATACTTAAACCTGTTTATACTTATATCTTTATATGTTATGTTCATACTTAGACTTGTTTTCTCATACATGCTTGACAAAATAAATAAATAAATAAATAAATCATTTGGTTAGGACCTTTAGGAATTCTTCTTCTGTTGCCTGCAAGGCTTCTGTGGGAATTCCACCAATTCTCAAGGCCTTCTGATTTAACTTCCTTCTTGTACTAGAAGTAAATCTTGGATGTTGACACCTCCAGTCCACAGACTCTCTCTGCTTCCTTCCTTTGTTTGATCTCTGTGGCTTCAGTTACTACTATTACTTATTTTATCAATTCATGTATTTATTTGCCACCCACCTCACCACAATAATGACAAATCAGTTACAATGTGGAGTTTGCAACATCCTTCTGGGCCGTGGTGAGATTCAATTTTTTTTACTACCGGTTCTGTGGGCGTGACTTAGTGGGCGTGGCAGGGGAAGGATACTGTAAAATTTCCAGTCAGAGGTGGTATTTGCCGGTTCTCCCGAACTACTCAAAATTTCCGCTACCGGTTCTCCAGAACTGGTCAGAACCTGCTGAATACCACCTCTGCTTCTGGGTTGAGATAACTTTGGAAGACTTTCTTTTTCTGTGTTTGTTTCCATCTTCAGTGTCTTTACAGCAGCCACTATAATACGGCTTCTTGAAGTCTCCTCTAACAGCTCTCTGAAATTCCTTGCTAAGTTCCTTCTGGAGAGTTGCATGTTCCTTGGCTTGGGCTTCCCTTCTTGGCAAATACCCACCCATTTGGTTTTGCTTTCTTTTGTTTCTTGATCTTTGTCAGTCTCTTTTCATATTCAGCTTAACTTGACACCTACAGCTGAGCTCTCTATGGAGATTCTCAGTCTGCCAGGTGTAAGGCCATACTACCCTGAACACACCCAATCCCATCTGATCTTGGAAGCTAAGCAGGGTCAGGCCTGGTTAGTGCTTGGATGGGAGAAAATTCTTCCAAAGATGCCTTTTCCAAAAGGCCACTGGACTTGGTTTTTCTTTGCAATTGTTTCTCTTCTCCTTCTCTTCTTCAGAACTGAGGAATCTCCTTGCTCTTCTGGTGGTGTCAACCATCATTTTTAACACTGTTGTCATGTGTCTTTGATATTGTCTCTCCAACTTCTTCTGGGTCTGCCTTGTGTTCTTTGATCTTCACCTTTTTTTGTATATGTCATGTACGATATGGAATCCCATGACATCCTCTCCGATTGGCTCTGTGCCAATTCTCATATGGTCTCATTTCTGATTTTATCTCTTCTGGTCACTCCACCAGGTTTTCTCAAACATCACATTTCCATGGTGACTAATTTTCGTTTATGTTTTATTATAAGTGTCCATGTTTGACACTGGTAACATAGGGTGAGGATGAATTTGCGTTGCATACTCAAACCACTAGAATACAGAGCCTTTGGGGTATGGGGAGAAAAACCAGGGCTCCTGTTGAAGCAAATTCTACAGGACCTTCAAAGAAAGCCTTTCTCAATCTCTTGTAAGATGACAACTTACACAAAGAGTACATTAGCACAGCGAGGAAGAAGAAGACTGAAACCAGTACTGTAGTATCTTTTTGCCTTTCTCTGAATCCAGGTAGTCACCGAATCGTCAAAAGCATTCTTTGGTGCTGAAAGGAGACAAAATGGGTAGTTTAATCAATTGTGAGGCTGACCCTTCCTTTCCCCCAACCGCTGCTCTTTCCTGGAAGGTGGTCTCATGAACGAGTAGAGTTCATGAACGAGTAGAGTCTCTACTCCTCTACTCGTTGTAGAATACCTTATGCCACCAGACTTGAAATTCTAGAACTTGAAAACCTTGAATTACGCCGTCTTCGGTCTGACTTAAGCATGGTATATAAAATCATACATTGCAATGTCCTACCTGTCAATGAATACTTCAGCTTCAACCATAACAACACAAGAGCACACAATAGATACAAACTCAAGGTTCTTCGCACCAAACTTGATTGCAGGAAATACGACTTCAGCAATAGAGTGGTCAATGTCTGGAATACTCTACCCGACTCTGTAGTTTCTTCCCCAAACCCCAAAAACTTTAACCCTAGACTGTCTACTATTGACCTCACCCCTTTCCTAAGAGGCCTGTAGGGGCGTGCATAAGCGCACCAACGTGCCTACCGTCCCTGTCCTATTGTTTCTCTTATTCTTTTATTTTTCTTATATGTACCCATTTCATGTATTCACAACTATGTATACATTTATACTTATTATCTTGTAAACAATTGGCAAATCAAATAAATAAATAAATAAATAAATTCCAGGCAAAGGACCCCACCATTCAATCGGCAGCCTTGGAAGGGAAGACTTTTTAAACACAAGTCAGGTTAGAAGGAGAGAGGGAGGGAGGAGCTGCTCCAGATGGCTTCAAAAGAAGGTGCTCCTTAAAAGAGGTCTCCTGTTGACTGGACTCCCTTTGTTTACTCGTGGCCAGTCTCCAACAACACTCATTTCAGCTCCTCTGTCTCTATGTGTAAATGCCCCCTTCCCTTTCCTAAATCTTTCCATTTCTCTTTTTGTCCCACTTATTTGCATGGAAGGAGGAGGAGAAAGAAGAAAGAATTTTAAGGAGAGGTTAGGGAAAAGGAGGCAGCATCTGCAACACTTTGTAGAAAGTGGTAGGAAATAAGAAGAACATAGGCAACCTACGTTAGGCTTCGGAGGTGCTTTGGGTGCCATTTTATCTTCTTAGTCCAAATGATCATTCATCCTGCATTGGAGTTTTCAGAACATGACACAGGTTAATTTAAAAACAAGTATATTCAAAAATACAATATACTTCTTCCCCTGAAGTTTATCTTTTATGTCATTAAAAAGCCAGAACTGAAAAATCAACAGCTCTGCATGGACCACCCAACCCATATGCAGCTGGGTTCTCACTCTGCAAAGTGTCTTAACTGGCTTTGTAGTGATCCTTGGACTAGTTTACTCTGGGTGATTACTGACCATAGAGCCTTTCCTGAAAAACCATAACTTTCCCTCCCATTATCTAGCATGTGAAAAAGAGAACGGCTGCTAGGACCTCCTTGATCCAAATGGGAGAAAATCAGTAGTTGGATTAAAAAAATTTAATACCGGTTCTGTGGGCATGGTTTGGTGGGCGTGGCAGGACATAGCTTGGTGGGTGTGGTTTGGTGGGAGTGGCAGGGGAAGGTTGCTGCAAAATCCCCTTTCCCTCCCTACCCCACTAACCTGCTTTCCAGCTCCCTTCTCCTGTGCAGGGCAACCAAAGAAGACCCAGCCGATCAGCTGGGACTTGGGAGGCAAAGAATAGATGGGGTGGGCCAGTCAGAGGTGGGATTTTCACCTCTGGAGAAAATGTTTAGGATCCTTAGACCACTGCAAGGAAATTGAGCCCTGAAACCATTGTGGAAATCCGCGGAAGGATTTTCAAATGGTGTGAGCATTAATGAAACAGATCTGAATCGCTTTTCACAATTGGTCTGCGATCTCCCCACCCATCTTGCAAGTTGTCTCATGAGCCTGCATGACATCTGCATACACCCAGACACCCAATCAATATGGCAACTTTTAAATGTGCTTACGGGTTCAATAATAAGGGAAGGAGATGACACAGAGGGCATCCTTGTTGCTACCTGAAGATTGAAATCAGACTACCACTTGCCCAGTGCAATGACCAAGTGGAGCTCAGTTATTGTATCATATTACATCACAATGGCCTAGCCAACCAATAATCAGTCAGCACAGCAGCCATGTGTGAAGAGGAGTGCCCAGGGATACCAGTAGCTCAACTAGTTCAATTTCACTTCACCTCTTCCCGACTCAGCTCAGAACTGAGTGGATAATCTTCCTGTCTGGCTGAAGAGGTGATGGCAAGAGCAACTTCTCCCTGAGCCCTGATTTTGGTGACAATTAAATTAGTTAAAAATGTTTTCTCTGTGCCCCCAGAAGCATCAAGAAATGTCGCCTCGTATGTGATCTGTGTTGGTCTCGTAGTGGTGCAGGCAGGCCCCTTACAAACGCCCCTTTGTGGAGTACAGTGATGCCGTTTCCATGGCAACTTCACTGCGGTGTACGCTGTATCTTCACAGAACACACACACCCCGAAGGGTGTTAGGGCTTCTTACCCCACAGTATTTTTTTCCAGAGGGTAAGTCATCTGTGTACCAAGTTTGATTGACATTGCTTGAAGTGTTGCTGGAACATACTATATACTGTATAATAAAGAGAAAGAAGATATACAGTATATATAGAATAGAAAAGAATTCTTTATTGGCCAAGTGTGATTGGATACCCAAGGAATTTGTCTTGGTGCAAATGCTTTCAGTGTACATAAAAGAAAAGATACATTCATCAAGAGTCAAGAATCATAAGATACATCACTTAATAATAGTCATAGGGTATAATAAGCAATCAAACCATACTAGGAAACTTAGTCAGTATAAATCGTAGGGATGCAAGCGACAAAGTTAGTCATACAGTCACAAGTGGGAAGGGATGGGTGATAAGGAGTGATGAGAAGTAATAGTAATAGTAGTGCAGATTTTGTAAATAGTTGGACAGGGTTGAGGGAATTATTTGTTTAGCAGAGTGATGGCATTTGGGGAAAAAACCTGTCCTTGTGTCTAGTTGTTCTGGCGTGCAGTACTCTATAGTGTTGTTTTGAGGGTAGGAGTTGAAACAGTTTATGTCCAGGATGTGAGGGGTCTGTAAATATTTTCACAGCCCTTTTTTGACTCGTGAAGTATTCAGGTCCTCGATGGAAGGCAGGTTGGTAGTAATTGTTTTTTCTGCAGTCCTAATTACTCTTGAAGTCTGTGTCTGTTTTGTTGGGTTGCAGAACCAAACCAGACAGTGATAGAGGTGCAGATGACAGACTCCATCGTTCCTCTGCAGAACTGGATCAGCAGCTCCTTGGGCAATTTGAGCTTTCTGAGTTGGCGCAGAAAGAACCTTCTTTGTTGTGCTTTTTAGATGACGTTTTGTGTCCATTTTAGGTCTTGTGATATGATATGAACCTGAAAGAAAACAGAATCCTGCATCTGCTGAGAAAAGACATTCATAGCATTGCTTAGACATAGTCTATCCCAAATAAACCCACCACTGTTCACCAAAAAAGTGGGCGTGTGTCGCGTTTAGCTGCCGGTCCTGTTGTTTGAGTCTTCTGGTTGATTGCTGAATTCCTCTCAAGGCGGGCCCCTCGCAGGTGAGATACAGAGAAGCCCTCACAAGGGTGAAGTTGAAAAAGCAGGACCCTATCCGGGGTAGAGTTTAAAAGTGATTGCAGCTAAAGAAAAAAGAACACAGGCGGGGCTCTTTTAGGTGAGACAGCCATTGCTAGGGCAGATGGAATCGTCCCAGTTGAGTTTAAGGATGGGATTGTTCAGTCGCTAGCTTTAGCTCGCTGTCTCCTCTTTTTTTATTATGCTGAATCAAAGGGGGGTGAGAGTTTACGAAAACAAAAGAGTTACAAAACTTTATCTTGAAAACAGGCTTATGATCAGGTAACTGCTGGACTGTTATTGATATTAGCTGTTTTCCTGTATTTTTATGTGACACAAGCTTCTGTGATGATACAGCTCGTGACTGCTAACGAATACACATCCGTTCACAGGCTTTGTGAAGTTAATCTTATCAGTTCCTTTTCCTGTCAACCAGTAACTCGCTCTGAGAGGTATACGTGCTGGTGTATATCGTCTTCTGGAAAAATGCTTGAGCAGATTAGCCACAATTCCTCCTTTCTTTTATTTGTGCTCATGATTCTAGGTAGAGTCCTTTCTCCTCCCGAGTAGTCCTAAGGTGGCAACAAACCCTTCGGTTTGTTGGTGCCTTCAAGAACTAACTCATACGAGGAAAGTCCTCATCCCCAAATCATGGCTTTGCATAGTTAACAAAACTTCTTTGGGGGGAGTTATTAGTGTCTAATTCTTCTCCGACTCTTGGTCAGAGTACCATTCCAGCAGGTTTTTTGACAAGGTCTTTTGGTTCAATTACGTGAGAGAAAGCTAACTGTTTTTTGAGTGTTGTTGACTTCATTGTCGAGTGTATTCAAACGGTCCCTCGAAATGTAAAGTAAACGTCCTATTACACATGGACCAATAGTACATGCAAGGAAGCAATAACCTAAGAGGACCTATTGAGGCTGACAATAGTGTTGTTAACCAGGGAGAAAAATTAAGCATGCCTTGATACCATGACTGACTTTGTTGTCTTTCGTTCTCTCTATCCTTCAATCGTTTTTGATTCAGCCATAGTGAATCTTTAACAATTCCTGAATGATCTGCATAAAACAACATTCTTCTTTTATTGCTACACATAATCCCCTTTGTTTAAAATAACAAATCTAGACCTCTTCTGTTCTGAAGAGTCACTTCAGCTAGATGGGAGAGAATTTTGAAGAGCAGTAATTGAAGTCTCTGTGCTTTGAGATCTTCATCTATTTGTAAACTTGGGGTTGCTAACTGTTGATGACCGACAGCTAGAGCTGCTACACCTGTGGGTGCCGCTGCCCCAAGACCTAATAATACGGATAGTGTTACAGCTGTACTGACTTCTTTTCTGATGAAGGAAATTGTGGAAGTTCAGTTCATTGATGGGTTCTGAACCTGGATAAAATGTGATCTTTGGAATTGATTGTACTGAATACAAAAAGATCACTGAGCAATAAGAACTCACCATGGACACGTGCAGTTTTTCCTGTGGACAAGTGCTTATAGAATTATTACCTGGGTGAAGAATTGTCCTTTGAGGGCAGCAGTGATATTGCCATTGGAGGTGGTAATATGGGAGGGCCATAGCCTCCAATGTTAAGGTTCATCTTTTTTGGTAGATATACATTGCAGTGATACCCTGGTAAAACAGTCCTGACAATATTGGGAATAATTGGGGTATGTGACCTGGGCAACATCCCCTACCTATTATGTCGTGATGTAATGGAGGAAGTGTTCCATCTAAATTTGTCACTGGTGGATTTTGTAGGTTCATTGGAGTACTGCATCATAGAATGGTGGCAAATCGATAAGCAAAGCCAACATTGATCGTTTTGGATGAATCATTAAGTGTGGTTGCTAGCAAGTGTGTAAGAAGAATTGACCAACTGTACTAATGGATTCACCCTGAATATTGTGTTTTGTAGAAAGGTTGATTTCAAATTAGGGTTTGGGACCAACATCATAATGAGACATGGATGTAAGTATTAAATTGTAAAAATATTCCCTTCATCTCCTTGACCATCCCACTGACGTCCTCATCAAGTGAACCCAACCATCCATTGTTTTCTTGTAAGTTTCTTTCCTTGTGCAGTAAAAGTGATTCTGAGTGGATTTATTCTCTGTCCACAACAAGGCCATTGAAAGGTGGGAAGATGTGCTTGAGAACGGGTAAGTTATGAGTATAGTCATTTTTGGTGGTGCTTCCCACAGAGATGCCTGTGGTCTCAACCCATTTTTAGCAATATCTGTCAACGACCCCACCGGCAGGCAGAACAGCGGCCAGTACTATGAGCAGGACAAAAATATAATCTGTTGGCAGGGTGCTGGAGAACGGGAGTTTTGCTTGTCCCATGTATCAGCTTGTAGTTTTTGTCTACAAATTTTCTACCCCGTCCCCATTTCAGCAAAATCCATGAAAAGCTGAGAAAACCGGGCATCGGTAGAATTAGTGTTGGTTTAAAATTTTTCTGAAAATCAAGGTGGTCGGTATAAGTTTGAGGTTGATGTTCATCCGTAGAAGAGCGATTGGCACTTCAGGAACGCGATGATAGCCAGCCCTCCCAACAGCATATGGTGATCGCTTTGAGATGGAG
Source organism: Notechis scutatus (assembly GCF_049901735.1). NCBI lineage: Eukaryota > Metazoa > Chordata > Lepidosauria > Squamata > Elapidae > Notechis > Notechis scutatus. The sequence continues at coordinate 5,437,569 of NC_142012.1, forward strand.
TTGCCAGCGATGAAGGCAGGATACCCAAGAAGGCCAGCTCTAACAGCCCAGTTCGCGGCGAGGTCATCAGGCGGGGCGGCGGGGTCTTCTCCCCCCATGTTGTGTGCTCAGAAGCGATCAGGATCCCAGGAAGATGAATGATCAATACGCGTATTTAGTATATCATAGTGGTGCCAAGCACACTTGATGCCAGCGGAGTTTATTCCAGAAAAGTTGTCTCAGAATTAGCCTGAGATGGCAAGGACGTGGCAAACAAGATGGTGGAGTTGATGCCACTGAAGTTAGCGGAAAGCAAGGGCAGGGGATTGAAATAAGTATCGTGGAAAAATCCTAGGCAAGAATGGCAACCCGCAGTAGTGGAGTAAAGTGGCTAGTTAAAAGACCCAACAAGGAGGATGCAATAAGAAATAGCGCGTCACAGAAAGGAAAGAAACCACCCACGCCAGTTGGAAAACATAAATGCGGGCGGAAAGATTATTTTCAGTACAAAGGTAACAGTGTCAGTGAGCAAAACAGCAATGGGTTGGAGAGCAAAGCCTGAACTGGAGAAAGGACTAGAAGCATTGATATCGAAAGAAAGATTAGGCGGGGAGGCTGTTTGGCGGTGGTAAGGTCTGACACAGGGGGGGGGAACCTAAAGCACTGATCAGGAAGTTGAACAGCAGCGGAACCTTTTCCCTGTCATCAGCTGGGCAGTGACCTTTCCACGGAGGACTTGGAAGTCTGTCTGGAAATAAACAAGAGATCTGGAGAGGAAACCTACTATTGGGTGTAAGTGGCGATGAAGTCAGGGGGGAGGGAGGTGAGGTTGTGCAAGATCGCTGAGAAAGTTAGAGTGGTGTTGGTGACAAACATTTCGGGTATATTTTGCAACGTTGAGTGTTTCGGGGGCCTGAGCCTTTTTCCCCACCGTGTCCATCAAGGGCTTGATGGAAAGTTAAGCAGCGGTGGGGTCTCCACACCGCTGCCCTCACAGCCCAAGTGTAAGTCAGGCCTAGTGGTGTGATGGTCACTTACGGGGGTCAAAACTCAGCAAAGGGAGAACCCTCACAGGCGAGGACCAAGGTCATTCAGCCTGAGACCTTTGGGACATCCCAATGCTTACTCGAATGACCGGAAATAAAGGATTAATAACATTTTAAGCCTCCCTCAAAAGCCTCTCCCCAAGGCAGCACAATCTTACTGCGGCCCTACTGATACATGAACCCATGGCTTCCTGTGGGAGCAAGCAGAATAATGAGTGATGATCCATTTGGCCCGTATCATGTGGTTTGAGTACTCTAGGATTAACGCCTTTTGTATACCCCTCGCCTGCAGGCTGCGTTGCTGGCCACATTGCCCCCCGAGCCGTGTCTTCTGATATGTAAAGCCTAAAACGTCTCACTAGGGCTTTCCTGTTTTGAAGTGAAAATAAGCTCCCGTGGTGAAGGCTGCTGGAAAAGGAGGAGCTGCGGCCTTGCTCCCAAGCCTCATCTGCGGCATGGGATCAGCCTTCAAGCTAAGAAGCTATGAATTGCTGATGACTTGGGCCGAGCCGCCAGTTTGCTTCCCCGCTTTTCTTTCAGCACCGCCCGGAAGCTTTGCAAAAAGTTCTGGCTTGGGAGAGGGAGGAGCGTCAGGAGAAAATATATGCATCAAAATATATGTTCATCTCCAGTGAGGGAGATACTACCGAGCGCGTACGGGGGGAAGATTATGTGAAAAGAGATAACGCCTGGGAAGAAGAAGACTTCTCAGCTTGCCGTCCCTGATGATTGTTTTTTTAGTAGTTAACCGCTTATGCTATTGGCGCCTTTTCAGGCCATGGGCAGCCCATTATTTTTTTGAACCACCTGCACGCATAGTTAAGCCCCTCTTCAGCCTGGCTGTTGGACAAAAGGGATTGCAAAATAAAGGGTCTGTCCCAGCACCTGCAGCTTCCTGAATCAGAAGGAAGGTGGGGTACTCATTACCCTGGCCAGGCGTTCAATCTTCCAAATGCATCCCGCAGGGTTAGGAAGTTCGAAAAGAGGTTCCATTGAGTAATCTTAAAGGGGTCTAGGGGGGAAAAGCATCCATCTGGCCTTCGAGCTTTGGTTCTTTCTATCGCTCTTTTCCATAAGGGGAGCCATTTGTGCTGCTCTAGTAAAACTAGGGGAGGGGTGCATGGAGGGTGTGTTAGATGTAATATTCCGTGATACTAAGATTTTTGCATTTGATATTTGAACGGTTCAGCCGCAGCCAGAACTCCATGAGGGGAAAGAATAGCAAGAAGGTGGTTTA
>NC_142012.1:5439930-5487878 GCF_049901735.1 Notechis scutatus
AAGCTGTCCTCAGGTGTTCAAGCCAGGATGCAGGAGAGGGCTCAAATGGGACTCTGATGGGGTAGACTGTGGGGTTTAAAGCAGGAAAAGCACCGGACGGGGTATGTGTGCCAAAACTCAGCAGCTCTACATGGGTGCTGAACAGAGCTGCAGAGAACTCATTTTCAGCATGGGGTTCAGACTCCTTCCAAACTCCACCTGCCCCTCTCAAAGCTTGGCAGCTCCCTGCAACCTGCCACAAAGCATTAGGGGCATAACTGTGGAATGGTGTGGCAGAGCCTGGCTCTCCTGAATCCTGGTAGCTCATCGTAATTTGTGGGACTGCAGGATTAACCAGTTTTGAGGGGAAATGTAGGTTTTTCTCTAAGTGCAGCTCTTTGGAAAGTCCAGAGTTGTGCTGAGTCTTCAAAAGAAGAAAGCTACAACCAAGGCTGCGGTTGCTGAAGTGAATGAATGAATGAATGAATGAATGAATGAATGAATTCTTTAATTCATTAATGAATGAGTTAATGAATGAATGAATTAATGAATTCTTTATTGGCCAAGTGTGATTAGACACACAAGGAATAGGGTACAATAAGAAATCAAAATATACTAGGAAACAGTCAATATAAATCGTAAGGATACAAGCAACAAAGTTACAATCATACAGTCACAAGTGGGAGGAGATGGGTGATAAGAATGATGAGGAGATTAATAGTAATAGTAATGCAGACTTAGTAAATAGTTGGACAGTGTTGAGGAAATTATTTGTTTAGCAGAGTGATGACGTTTGGGAAAAACCTGTCCTTGTGTGTAGTTGTTCTGGCGTGCAGTGCTCTATAGTGTTGTTTTGAGGGTAGGAGTTGAAACAGTTTATGTCCAGGATGTGAGGGGTCTGTAAATATTTTCACAGCCTCTTTTGACTCTTGCAGTATACAGGTCCTCAATGGAAGGCAGGTTTGTAGCAATTATTATTTATTTTATTTTTTATTATTTATTTGATTTGTCAATCGCTTACAAGATACAGGGATAAGAATAAATATAGTTTTGAATACATGAGATAGATACTTATAAGAAAAATAAAAACAGTAGGACAGGGACGGTAGGCACAATTGGTGCACTTATGCATGCCCCCTACAGGCCTCTTAGGAAGGGGGTGAGGTCAATAGTAGACAGTCTAAGGTTAAAGTTTTTGGGGCTTGGGGAAGAAACCACAGAGTCAGCTAGAGTATTCCAAACATTGACCACTCTGTTGCTGAAGTCGTATTTTCTGCAGTCAAGTTTGGTGCGGTTAACCTTGAGTTTGTATCTATTGTTTGCTCTTGTATTGTTATGATTAAAGCTGAAGTATTCAATTGCAGGTAGGACATTGCAATGTATGATTTTGTATACTATATTTAGATCGGACCAGAGGCAGTGTAGTTCTAGGCTTTCTAGGTCTAGAGTTTCAAGTTTGGTGGCATAAGGTATTCTGCAATGAGTAGAGGAGTGGAGAACTCTTCTTGTGAAATATTTCTGGACTTTTTCAATTGTGTTAATATCAGATACATGATTTCGGTTCCAGACTGATGAGCTGTATTCAAGTATAGGCCGAGCAAATGTTTTGTATGCTCTAGTTAGTAGTGTGATATTACCAGAGAAGAAGCTACATAGGATTAGATTAACAACTCTTAATGACTTTTTGGCTATGTAGTTACAGTGGACTCTAGCACTTAGATCATTAGAGATGAGTACTCTAAGGTCCTTGACAAAGTTTGGATCATCAACAAGGTCTTGACTATTTAGCTTGTATTTTATTTTCTGATTTTTTTTTGCCAATATGTAGGACAGAGCATTTATTTGTTGAGATTTGAAGTTGCCATTTGTTTGACCATTCTGATACATAGTCAAGATCTTTTTGTAGGGTAGCAGTATTGTCTGTGGTATTGAACAGCTTTACATCATCAGCGAACAGAACGCAATTGCTCTTAATATGATCACAGAGATCATTTATGTAGAAGTATGAAGAGAGTTGGTCCTAGAACACTGCCTTGGGGGACACCACTGTTGACAGGTACAGAATTTGATAGGACACTCCCAATTTTGATCATTTGTTGTCTGTTTGACAGGAATGCTTCTATCCAGTTATGTAGGTGTCCAGAGATACCATAAGATTTTAGTTTTAGGAGTAGTTTGTCATGTACCACTGAATCAAAGACTTTACAGAAGTCTATGTAGATTGCATCTATTGCTTTGCCCTGATTGAGTTGTGTAGTCCATATGTTTTGCAGTGTAAGAGTTACAGATTACAGGATAGTTTTTTTCTGAAACCAAATTGTTTATTAGAGAGTAGGTTGTTTGTCTCTAAGTGGAGGATAATGGATTGTTTCATAATTGATTCCATGACTTTACAGGTGACACAGCATAAAGAGATTGGTCTGTACTTTTCAACTCGGCTGGGGTCTCCCTTTTTGAAGATGGGGATGACCGTGGCTTGTGAGCATAAGTTTGGTAAGGAGCTGGTCCTGAAAGATTTTTCAAAGATTATGCTTAGAGGTTCAGCTATGACAGTAGATAGCTTTTTTGAGAAGTAGGCACATATTCCATCCGGTCCAATAGATAGAGATGGTTTTAGATTGCATAGTGCTTTTTCAGCAATGTCTACTATAAAATTGATATGTATTAGATCATTGTAGTTGTCTGTGGTTCGACTAGGAAATACTGGGCTTGATCCATTGCTGTTTACAAATACTGAGCCAAAGAATGTGTTAAAGAGGTTTGCTTTGATGGTGTCGTTGTTGCAGTCTTTGCCATTAGGTCCTTTCAGGGGTGGGATGGACCTTGAGTTTTTTAGTTTGTTGTTTACAAAATTGTAGAAAGCACGGGTGGAATTTGTGCATAGAAGGTTTTCCTCTTGTTTAATGTGATAATTAGTGCATTCAGTTTTTATCTGGTGGTATAGATTTTTGTATTGGCTTTTGAAGTTGGCAACATGACCAGATTTGTTTTTTCGCCAAAGTGATCTCTTTTTGGATTGAAGTTTCCTTATTGTTATGGGTAATCTGCTTTTGAGAGTTGTTATTGGTACATATAGTTTGATGACTCTTTTGATTTCTAGTAAGAATATGTTGTAATGGTCTTCAACAGTATTGCATCCAGTGAATAGAAATTGCCAATCAAGGGAAGAGAGAGATCATTGATTATAAGATCATAGTTGCCTTTTTGAACTTATAATTGGGGATTTTGTTGTTGTGATTATTTTTGTGTGGACGTATGTTGAGACAAAAGTCAATCATGTTGTGGTCACTGTTGGAAAAGTGTTCTTTAATTTGTATTCTGTTAATTGAATTCAAACTCTCACAGAAGATGAGCTTTCTAAGTTGGTGCTGAAAGAACATTCTTTGTTGTGCTTTTTGATGACATTTTTGATGTTAGGTGTCCATTTTAGGTCTTGTGATATAATAGAACCTAGAAATTTGTAAGTCTCTACTGTTGATACTGTGTTGTCTAGTATTGTAAGAGGTGGTAATATGGGATAGTTTCTCTTAAAGTCTACCACTATTTCTATGGTTTTGAGTGTGTTCAGTTCCAGATTGTTCCAGTCTCAACATGAGGCAAGTTGTTCAGCCTCCCGTCTGTATGTGGATTCATCGTTTTCTCAAATGAGACCAATTACTGTTGTATCATCTGCAAACTTCAGTATTTTAACAGATGGGTCATTTGAGATGCAGTCATTGGTATATAGGGAGAAGAGGAGAAAGCACACAGCTTTGGGGGGCTGTGCTAATTGTACAGGTATCATATGTGATTCTGCCTAGCTTCACCTGCTGCTTCCTGACTGTTAGGAAGCTTATGATCCACTTACAAGTGTGTTCAGGTACCGCTAGCTGATTTAGTTTAGTTAGAAGAATATCTGGAATGATAGGTATTGAATGATGCGCAGAAGTCTACAAAGAGGACCCTTGCATAGGTATTTGGAGATTCAAGGTGTTGTAGGATGCAGTGTAGAGCCATATTAACAGCATTATCTGTTGATCTGTTTGCTTGGTATGCAGATTGCAGAGGGTCTAGAGTGGATCCGTGATGGTTTTCAGGTGGGACAGCACAAGCCTTTCAAAGGTTTTCATAACTACGGATGTTAGAGCAACTGGTCTATAGTCATTCAGTTCCTTGATGGAGGGCTTCTTTGGCACTGGGATGATAGTAGAGCATTTGAAGCAAGAAGGAACAAAGCACATAGGTGTAGACAACTGCTAGTGTTGAGAGAGATGGCCTTTCCTGTCAGCCAGTAGTCTTGCAGGGCTCCTCCCTCCTGGAAGCCCCAAAACAGGGGCAGTGGAAGCACTGAAGATGATTGCTGATTTTATGGGGACAAACTAAGGCCAGAGCAAGGGATGAGGGAAGACTGATGGGCTTAGGAGGAGATGAGACAAAGATTTGATGAACAGTGGAACAAAGCAGCTCCTGTTCATCTCTCACCTTGGCTAAGGGTAAATGTGGAATAGCCCATAGAGTAGGTTTGATCAAGGATTCCATGCCCCTGCTCAGGGGTCCCCAACCACCGGTCCGCGGACCGGTACCAGTCTGCGGAACAAGTCTTACCGGACACAGCTGTTTGCTGGGCGCCGCCATCTTTTTGGTAAAAGTGCCGGTGAGCTTTTCGGGTAGAAAGCTCACGGAAGCTTTTTATCAAAAAGATGGCGGCGCCAGCTGATGCCGGTACTGGGCCGCGGCATAAAAAGGTTGGGGATCACTGCCCCTGCTGGTTCATCCAAACGCCTCCTTGGTTCCTCCTGGATGTTCCATTGTTTCAGGAACCTGATCTGTCCCACTCTTTGTGATTGTACCTCAGACTGCATTGCTCCTCCTCCTACATATTCCTCCACTAATGCTTCTGGGAGGCTCTGATTCTGAACATCTTTTAGAATCTCTCCATCATTCACTGTAAATGAGGTGTGGATTTTTTCTTTCAGGAGTTCTTAGAAGAAGCAATTAGAAGGAAACATGACAGTTATTATATTGGATTGACTTATGACGATAACAACCGGACATGGAAGTGGAATAGCAATAAAGTTACAACCGTGCTCAAGTAAGTGCCTAATTCATGATTGCTTCCTTTAGCCTGAAATACCTTCAGATCCGAGAGAGGTGGCACAAGGATATAATGGTATTTGTATGATGGATATAAATGATAGTTAGATACACAGACACACAGACACCTGCACAAACACACACATCTATCTATCATCTATCTATCTGTACAGAGAGAGAGAGATTCTATATCCCAATCCATCTGCAGCAATTTGTAATGACCCCCACATGATGACACGTCTACAACGATGGTATTCAGCCAGTTTGCACCGGTTCGCACAAGGGAAATTGGGTGTGGATCGCCGAACCAGTAGTGACCTCTGAATGGCCACGCCTCCCTACCCGGTCACCTGGTCACCCATTCAATGCTCGCTTGCTCCACCCGCCCGATGCTCGTCCCACCCAGTCACTCCTCACCTCCTATGTGGCACACTGGGTCCTTGCAGCTTGCCTTTCTAAGCTGCCTTACCAGGTGGTGCCTGTGCCCCAACTGAGCAGCCCTGATCTTATAGGTATGCCTGCAAGTCATGCTAGCCCCCCCGCCCTGGAGTTTGCCACCCCACCCATCCCCAGGCTTGCTTGGTTTGCTTCGCCACCTGCACCGTGGCTCCATCGCAAGCGGCGCTCACAGCCTTGCTAGCTAGCTGCCCCACCATCCCTGACCTCCGGCACCGCTTCCTGGTGCTTCCCACTGCTTCCCTCCCATTCCTTGAGCTTCCCACACTTCCCCTGCTTCCCGGAGCTTACCTGGATCTTCCTGCTTGCCTCTGAATGGCCAGAAAGCTGCATGGTCGAGCTGGCCAGAACAAATTCCCCAAGGATTTCTTTGCCTACCTGATTTCCAGCTTCTTCACGTTTCTTGCTGTTGTGTGCAGGGAAAGAAAAGTTTGCGTGGGATTAAAAAAAAAAAAAAAAGGTTCCCTCAATCAATTCCAACTTCTTGCAAAAGAAAAAGATTGTGCAGAGTTGGAACTGATTGAGTGAAACTTTTTTTTTTTAGCCCCAACACAACTTTTCTTTCCCTGCACATGACGGCAAGAAATGCGAAGGAGCTGGAAATCAGGTAGGCAAAAAAATCCTTGCAAGAAGTGAGGGCATCTGGGCAGTGGTGGGTGGGGAAAGCTCCATGGCGTGGCACTGCAATGATGAAACTGGCAATGGAGCGGCTGGCATGAGGTAAGGAGGAGGCTGCTGTCCTTCTCTTCTCCCTGTTCCTCCTCCTCCCCTCATGCTGGCTGCTCCATTTCCTGTTTCTACATTGCAGCGCAGCACCCAGGAATCCACTTTGGTAGCATGTGGGGGGGGGGTTTAATTTGCCTGGCCAAACTAACCCTACAGTCTCCCCTACATACATTGGGCTCAACAGCAGCTTCAACCGGGTTGCTCTGATCAAAACAGCCCCATCGCAATTTGAAACAACCCCAAGGGTGGGATGGGGTTTCTAAAATGTGCATGCCCACAAACTGCTTCTCGGCAGAAGTCCTTTCTGGGCTCAGAGAGCCACTTTGGCTCGTCTGTGCAAGCTGACATCATTCTCCCTGGTGCTGCTTGACAGGTCATGCTCCACCATATGTTTTTAGCTATGCTGGTGCGAAAGGGCTGGTGTATATGTGCTTTCTAGGGGAAATTAACAGGATTAACATCAGCATATGCAGGTAGTCCTCAATTTATAACAGTTCATTTAGTGACTATTTGACGTTACAATGGCACTGAAATGACTGCTTTTCAACTTATAGTCTTTGCACCATCCTTATGGTCAAAATTCAGACGCTTGCAAACTGGTTCATATTTATGAGAGTTGCAGTGTCCTGGGATCATGTGATCAACTTTTGCAACCTTCTGACATATTCACTTAACAACTGTGTTATTAACTTAACAACTGCAGTGACTTACTTAACAACTGTGGCAAGGAAGGTTATTAAATGGGGCAAAATCCACTTAGTACCAAAGGAGCAGCTCCTCGCATTGTGGCTGCTGCAATGCATATGAGAAGCCCAGCCAATGTTTTGAGCACTGTTAACATCTCTAGCCCAATGAGTTCTCGGTTAACACTCACCACACCTGTCAATTTACCAACTCCACTTACTGCACCAGTGAACATCGCACCTCCAGTCACTATCGCCTCACCAATGAATCTCCCAACACCAATGATAGCTGTTCCTTTAAATATAGCCATGAGACTTATGGAAAGCATGCCTTTCCTTCCTCGGCATTGCCAACCTCTCCCCACTAGTAAAAAAAACCTCTAGAGCAAAAATTTCATGCAGTATTAAAAAGAATAGAAAAGGGGCTGCTGTGTATTGTTTAATGGACTGCTAAATTGGCAAAATGGCCCACCCAGTCACATGAGCACCTAGCCATTCCCACCCCATCACATGACTATCTAGCCACGCCTACCCAGTCACGTGACCACCTAGCCATGATGCTCCCATCAAGCCATGCCACAGAACCGGTAGTAAAAAAAATTGAATCCCGCCACTGCACATTCATCTATCTATCTATCTATCTATCTATCTATCTATCTATCTATCTATCTATCTATCTATCATCTGTCTATCTATCTATCTATCTATCTATCATCTATCTATCTATCTATCTATCTATCTATCTATCTATCTATCATCATCTATCATTATCTTCGACTGGAGAAGTGTGGCCAGATAATAGTCCAGAGAGGGAAAATAGTTAATGTTTGTAAACCATCCAGAATCACCTCAAGATGAGATGAGAGGCAAAATAGTAAAACAAACAAACAAATAAACATATTCATGGGATGGAATTACCAGCAGTCACACAATAGACAAACAGAAAAGTTACAAGTGACCTTGATATTCCTCGGTTACATGGGGACCACAAGGAGGAGGGAAGAAAACAGCAACATCCAAGTACCACAAAGAACCAGTTCAGATCAACAAGATCCATGCCATCAACATGTATGACCTGCCAATCCTCAGATAGCCTCCCAGTATAATGAGCTGGCCAAGGAAGGACATAAAGTGGTGGTTTGGCCTAACTTTCTGTCTCCAACTGTTTGTCCTCCATAAGTAGTGTGCACCCCATCCAGCAATACCCACAAGTCAAAGCAGCCAAGTGATGGACCTGCTCGTTGGATAGCATTGTCTCCCACTCGGAAGACAGCTCTGGACCTGGTTGGCCACCTCAAATGGAGGAAGCCATCTTGCTAGCTTCATGCTCCATATGTTTATCCATCAGGATCCTAACAGTCTCCAGGTACAAGGTTTCCACAGCATGATCTCCTGGCTTGGGATGGAGATATAAAGTTTGCTTATCTTTAGCATAGTGTTGGCCCTAGAGATGACACAACAAATAGAGTTCAGTTCTTTATCTGTTTGCACCCAATGGACAGAATCTTGCCAAGCTAAAGCTACAACCTTCTAACCTACTAGATATCATCTGAGATTCTAAGCTGTAGCTACCCTGAACCTCATCCCCACTTCTTCATCAAGGACTACTCAGCCTCTTAATACTGGCCTCTTCCTGGGGAAACTCTGTATATCCAAATCTCTTGCACACACACACATACACAGACAGATCCTGCAGGTGCATATTCCATCACACATTGGAATGACACTGAGCCTGAACTGATGGAGGATTTTCCCAATGCTTTCTTGCAAGGAGATAATAATGAGGAAAGGATCAAACTCTACAGTACCCCACAAGTGAGTACCCCTCAGCTTGACATCTCCTCCCCTACCACCCCAACTGAAATCACCAGCAAAGAGGAGAATAGGAACACTCCAGAATTTTCCCCAAGCCTCAATTCCTGAAGCAACCAGGAGATGCCACAGTCCATTTTTTTTAAAAAAACCAGCTGCCTAGAGATACTTAATCTTTTACCTATGACCTGTTCAAAATGATGGAGATGTTTCACCAACCCCACCTCTGTTTCTCTGCCAAATCAACCACAAACCAACATTTGAAGTTATTATAAACTCCCATTGAGGTAAGGGAAGAAGGTGAACAGACTGAACATTTATTTCTGCTTCAAAGTCTATAAATGATGCTCATTTTGTCTGGAGAACTCATAAATGTTGTTTTCTTCTTTTCAGATACTGGAAGAGTGAACCACGGGACCTTACAAGAAAAACTTGTGCCAGAATGGAAAGTGGATGTGCTACCAAATTCAAATGTTGGATTAATGAAAATTGTAACGTTGAGGGAAGAGCCATTTGCAAGCAGAAGCCTCAGGACAAATGGATAAACTAATTCTTTGCTGAACGTTGCACAAAATTGTATTTGAGGAACTCAGTGGGAAAAAAATGCCAATCATTGAAGTTGCCTCTTAAAAACAGTTGCCCCAGTCAGCCAGTGTGGAAACATGAAAGAACTCCGGGCTTTGACATCAGCTTCCAAACAACTTTTCCATCCTGCCTTTTGGGAGATGAAAGACACTGTCTTGTTTAGCAAATTAAGGGGCAAGTAAAAAACAACGAAACAAGAACCTGTCTTTTCTGTATTCATTCTATTTTGTTCATGCTGGGCAGTTCCTGCTGGGCAAACTTCTGGTCAAAGCAGGAGACCCTATACTGTTTGAGACAAGTGACTGTCCAGTCTTCTCTTAAAAGCCCCCAGCGATGAATCAAACACTGATTCATTCATTACCTCAAAACTTACAACTTTTCTACCTCATTACCTATATCAATGATTAGATAATCAATTTCTATAAAATAATTTATTAATGGTTTAATTGATTTATTGTTTTAATTGATTAGTGTGATTAGAGTATTTAGTGCAAATGGTGTGATTACTGATTAGTTTAAAAGATCAAGATTCATGTAATTTAATGGATTAGTAAAATTAGTGATTTAGTGAATTTAATTGAACAGTGTGATTAATGATTAGTGTAATTATTGATTAGCGATTAGTGTAATTAATTGATTAGGCTGATTGTTGCTTAGCAAAATTATTTGACTAGAGAGATTATTGCAATTGATTGATTGGTGTGATATTGGCTATATTGATTACCCAAAATTGTTTCATTATGTAATTTAAGCAACGTACCATCTTAACAAACCTACCATGCCAAGTAAAAAATCCAATGCCAAACCACAACCTAAAGAGAAAGTAATCCCCACCAATGAACCACAAGACTCCTGCACATGCCTTAAATGCTATAAAACTCCAAAGGATAATGAAAATTCCATAAAATGTTCTCTATGTAACAAATATGCTCATCATGACTGCTTGGGATTACCCAAGCAAATGATTCAATACGTAGAATCATCCAATGAGTTTCCATATCTCTGCAAATCATGCAGACCCAAACTGGATCTGTTTGAAAGAGTTGATACCATAGAAACATGAATAATATCCCTTGACACTATAGTAGCATCCCTGGATGCTTTCAAAGAAAGATTATCCAACCTTGAAAAAAAAAAGACACAATGCAAAAACCTGAACATCCAATAGCTACAAACCATCTCTACCCAACAACCACAGCCAATCCACAATCCAATCCACAAAAATCATAAATCAAACAAATAATGATATCCCAATCCTCATCAGAGAAGCTGTTAATTGCGAACAAACATCCAAATGCCATCTTATTTGGTCTAGAGGACATCAATGACAATGATGACATCACAACTGTCCACAACATCATCAAGTGATTATCAAGCATCAACCATATCCCCTGATGAAATACTTGACATTTCCGCATCAGGGTTTCCCGCATCACCCAGAGTTCAAACACAGAGCGGCTCTGTGGCCCCACGCTTCTGCAGGGTCATTTGCAAAAATGAATCAAGCAAACATAAATTCATTTATACTATAAATTCACTTGCCAAAAGCAACACCAACCATAAGAACCTCCGTTCTCGCCTGACCTAACCAGACAGCAATGTGCCCGCTCCCACGTGTACTCCATACAGAACTCAAAAAATGTCTAGACTGTTAGGAATAACATAGGTTACCTAACGTAGTTTGGGTAAATAATATATATAAACTATGATAGTGAAGTTAAGTGTGTGTCAATTTAACTGTAAAGCATGTAATTTTGGGTGCGGCTGAAATCGCCATAAGAGGGAGCAAGAGAACTTGATTGCTTGCTGGCTTACTGGATTGCTTGCTGACAATGATGGATTGTTAACTGCGTGTTCTCTGCTGTTGCTGAAGAAAGAAAGGAGGCTTTACTTCTTCATATATCTACTGCGAAGAGATATATTACTGGACTGATATTTGTAAGTTTAACGACCTCTTTTTCGACACTGGACTTTGCAACTGATTAATCCCCGGAAAGACTGAACTAGTGTATGATATATGGACTGTTTGACTATGCTAAAACTATTACTAGAATAAACTATTTAACTAGCACATTGTATCTGTTTTACTGAGTGTAAACTACAACAACGTTTATCTCACATATTTGCCTGCCTGCCTGACTGCCATGCAGGTTCTGCTAGGGTGTATATCCCTAACACTGGTTATGGGCCCAGCTGCACAGTCAGACTAACCAGGATATATAACAGGCTTATATAAAGTGAGAGTTTGTGTAGTTACACAATACTGTAAACAGACAGCTGTGTTTTATTAATTATAGTTTAATATCCAGAAAAAGATGGCACAAGTCAATTTACAAAGTTTGTCTCTAATATCCAAACTGGATGGAACAAACTATGTTTCATGATCTATGAAATGCAGCCTACTTCTACGCAGAGAAAGTTTATGGAGTATAATTCAAAACCCACCAGAGGTAGATGCTTGGGATTCGGAAGATGAGGATGATGCCCAGAAAATACAAGAATATAAACTGAAGAATGAGCAAGCTCTCTGTATAATAGGACTGACACTCTGTGACCAGCAGCTTGTCCATATTCGTGGAGAAGAAACAGCTGCGAAATGTTGGGAGAATTTAAAGAAGATTTATGTTCGAGACAGTGTAGGAACACATATAAATCTTACACGGAAACTGTTCAGAACACATCTTCAAAGAATGGAGACATGTTGTCTCTTCTGGTTTGCAAGCTTTCGGCGGTGGCAGGGATTCGCGACCGCGCGATCCTGCTGCGTTCGCTGCCAAGGTTCCCTGGATCCATTTGGATCTGGGGATATAGCTGCCCGTAGAGGCAGCTGAAGACAGGGGGATCCGGCAAGGGGTCTGGGGTGTCGCAAACCCCCTCCCCAGCCGGCTAAACCCCTTTTCCCGAGGCGGAGGAACGGCGATCAGTAATGGCAGCCACGAAGAAAGCTGCAGCCGATAAAGCAGGTGCAGGAGGGAGAAAGCTGGAAGAACAGTGAAAGTTGCTTCTAACCGGGACAAGACAAGAGAAAGTGACCTGGAAATTTGAAGGCTGCTAAGTATGTATTGTCGCTAGTGAGAGTTACAAGCTGCGAATACTTTACAAAGATTTTTCTTTGTTCTACTCTTCTTCCTAAAGTGACAGCGGAGGAAAAAAAATTTTTTGGCTGTGAGTGGGAAGGGAGAGGGGAAAAAATTGGAGCAAAATTTGAAAATAAGGAGAAGATTGCCTAGAATTCCAAAGAGTTGTTAAACATTAAAAGCTTCCAAAAAATATATTTGAAAGGGAACTTTGTGATTACTTTAACCCCAGAAAGAGAAAGTGAAGAAGAAGAAGGTATCTAAAAGAAATAGTCTGTTTGGATTGTTTGGTGATTTTGGAACCTTTGAGAATTACTTCTGATTAAAACATCTGGGTGGTTGTTTGGAAAAACTTTTTCTCTACACAATGGCATCATCTGTGGATGGATTGAAACTTATACATCAAAAATATGAAAGAGAAAAACAAGGAGGGAAAGATGGTCTTGGCACTATTTTTCAATACTTAGAAATGGCGGTTTATACTTATGTGAAGCAGAATGAACAACAGGATGATGGGGACAAAGAAGAAGCCATCTTTAATGAACAAATGACTTTGATTGGAGAAGGGGAAAAGCAAGAGAAAAAGGAAAAGAGGTCTTTAAGATCTGGAAAAACAGCCCAAAAAGAGAAGAATAAGGTGAAAAGGGGACATTATGTTAAGAAACAACAGAAAGGGGGAAAGCAGAATAAAAGGGAGGTGGAGAGACAAGGGGTTAAAGGGGACAAGGAGAAGAAGAAGCAAGGGAGAAAGGAAGGGATGAGAAGTTCTAATGGTGGGGAGCAAGATGTTAAGAAGCAAAAGTTTTTCAGAGATAATGGATACATCTTATTGTTAAAGGGATTCTAGAAAGGTACATAAGACTGCATTTTCATACTTGTATTTAGAAGTAATCATAGAAAATTAGAAATAATATGTAACTTAAAATGTGATAAAATATTTAACATAAACTAGTGAAATTTTTGTTAAGAAAAAGGGAGTACTGTAATGAAATATGATTCAAGATTGTGATGTGGGGGGGGGTAATAATTTTTGGAAAGTATAAGTGTTCCCACAAAGGCATGATATTTAATTGAAATGGATAAAATGTTTAAGATATAAATGATTGTTAATATTAATGATTAGAATATGGTATATAAGCGAAATTTTTTGTGAAATGAGAGATTTGAAGTAGAAGAAGGAGGAACATTTTAATGAAATATTGAGCTATAATATGTGATGTGGGGGGGATAATTATGGAAAATAGGGCTCCCATAAAAGTATGTGATTTAATTGAAAAGCAATGAGTTAAACATTTAAGATATGAATGAATATCAATACTAATGAATAGATTTTTATTATTTTTGATAACATAGTATAATTTTTAGAATGTACCAGACAGAATCCCAATGTATGTCATGTGTTTTATATTAAGTATTACAAATATAGGGGAAAGAGATAAAGGCATCATACTCCATATAGTGTACAGGAGAAGTCTTTCTTCTTTTTTAAAAGAAGAAAAATAAATGATTGGCTGGAATAGAACAGACAAAGAATAATAAATATTATGATACGAATTGAGAGGAGATAAATAAAATAAAATAAAATTGAGAAAATTTAAAGGAGAGGAGAAGTCATATAGAAAATTGAAAATGTTAATAAGATATGAAATGGTATTTAAAAGGAATATGAATTTGAATTTGTGTCTGTACCAAGAGTTATAACCCGGGACTAAGCAACTTTCAGAAAAGAGATTTTTTATGCTTTTATGTTTTGTGTTTATGTGTATTTATGTATTGTCTGTCTTGAAAATAAAATTTGTTTTAAAAAAAAAAAGAATGGAGACATGTTGAATCATATAAACACAATGAAGAGAATTTTTCAGGAACTGCATGAAAAAGAACTTATCTTCACAGAACTCCATCAGGTTTATATAATTTTGTCTTCGTTAGATGAGAGCTATGACGACTATGTAACTTCACTGGAAGTACTGCCAAAAGATAACCTCACATTAACTGACATTACTGGCAGATTAATTGAAGAAGCCAGGAGAAGGCTTGAAAGGGATCAACTCAGAAGGGAACAACCAAAAGAAGAAGATAAAGAATCTACAACAGCCTATACAATTAGAAAATGTTTTAATTGTGGAGGAAAAGGACATTTGGCTAGATTCTGCAAGAAAGGAAAACGCCACAATCCCAGCCAGAATGCTAAAAGGCATCAAAAGGATGAAAAATGCTTAGAGTTAGCCATGTATAGCAACGAAACTGTGAATAATAATTTATGGGTTGTAGATAGTGGAGCATCGCACTGCATAACGAAAGATAAGAAAAGATTTGTTAAGATGTCCACGAGTTCACAGCAGATATCGTTAGCTAATGGCTGGAAAATGAAAGCAAAAGGTGAAGGTATTGCACATTGTTCTTGCATAAAAGAAAATGTAAAAATGTTATATGTACCACAACTTAAGTTTAATTTGCTTTCGGTTAGAGTTTTGGTTAAACTAGGTTATGTAGTTACCTTTAGGGGAGAAAACTGCATAATAGAAAAAGAAGGTAAAAATGTGACTGCAACTTTAAAAGGTGAATTGTATGTGTTAAATGATAATTCATTAGAGGTAGCTAACACAGTATATAATAATGTTAAACCTCATGATGAATGCATACATTTGTTACACAGACGTTTAGGAGCATATAAATTTTAAAATGCTTAAACAAACGGTTGAACTGTCTGAAGGTATAAAACTAAAGCCTTGCAGTAAGTATTTGCACTGCAATGCTTGCAGTCAAGAAAAAAGCAAGGTAATACCAGCAAATGGAATAAATGGATTTAAAACAAAGGAACCTCTAGAGGTCGTATTTGCTGATATTATAGGTCCTAAAAAACCAAGTGTGGGAGGTGCTCGTTATATATTAAGCATAATGGATCATTATTCCAGATATGGTTTCTGTTATTTAATGAAGAGTAAAATGGAAACATATCAGAATTTCTTTAATTGGTTGAAGTTTGCAGAAAGAAAAACTAAAAGGAAACTAGTAACTCTTGTAACTGATAATGGTACGGAATTTATAAATAATAAATTCCAAAATAGACTGAAGATGGCAGGTGTTGAACATAAAAAGTCTGCACCATATAGGCCACAACATAATTCCTTTATAGAAAGATGAGGCCAAACAATACAGGCAATGGCTCGTACTATGTTGTCGGATTCAGGATTACCTGAAACTTTGTGGGGAGAAGCAATAATGTGTGGTAATCATATATTGAATAATGTTGTTAACTCAACAACAGGTGAATTACCATTCACACGGTGGCATGGTAGAAAACCTGACCTAAGCTACATGCACACATTTGGAGTACCAGCATGGGTGCATATTCCTACACAACTGAGACATAAGGGGCAGCATAGGGCTAAAAAGTTATTCTTTGTAGGTTATGAATCTAATCACAAATCATACAGATTTTGGGAAAAAGGTACACCTAGAGTTTACTGTAGTGCTAGTACACAATTCCTTGAACATGCAGGATGGGAAAAACTGGAGCAAGATTCAAGTAAGGAAGTAATCATAGAAACCTACAAAAGACCAAAATCACATATCAGTAATAAGAAGAGTACAATTAAAGAGGAAGTACAGGAAGAGCATATAGGACCAGAACAGGAAGAAATAGGTGAACAGGAAGAAATAGATAACCAGGAACAGGTAGTACATGAAATTCCACCTGTAAGCCCTGTAATACCTAGACGTTCTACACGTGAAACCAGACCACCTGACAGGTACCAAGCAAGTGTAGTTTGCCAAGTTAGTAAAGTTCCAACTACTGTTGAAGAAAATGTATCCAGCAAAGGAACAAGAAAATTGGCAAAGAGCAATGGAGAAAGAATTAAATTCATTAAAACAAATGGAAGTTTATGAAGATGTTAAATTACCTCCAGGTGAAAAGTCCATTGGCTGTAAATGGATATTTAAATTAAAAACAGGTAAAAATGGGACTGTTACCCATAAGGCTAGGTTGGTAGCTCAAGGATTTAATCAAACTGCATGTGATTATGATGAAGTATTTGCACTGAGTCTAAAGGCAACAACCTTGAGAGCAGCTTTAGTGTGGGCAGCTAAGAAGAATTATATTATAAATCACTTAGATGTAGAAACTGCCTATCTGCATGCACCATTGCAGCACACTATATACTTAAAGAAACCTGTAGGAATTAAGGATGATAAAACTAATAATGACTGTTGGAAACTTAAAAAGAGTCTCTATGGATTAAAACAATCTAGTTATGAATGGAACCAATATATTGTTAAGGAGTTAAACAATATAGGGTTTAAAGCAGGTTTAGCTGATCCATGTGTATTTAAGAGAGAGAATAATGGAACAGTGTCATTATTATTGTTGTTTACAGATGATATTGCCTTAATTACAAAAAAGAATAATGAAGCTACTGAAATAATATCATTATTAGGTAAGAGGATAAAATTAAAGCAATTAGGAGAGATAAAACAGTATCTAGGATTGACAATAAATAAAACCAAAGGTGGCTATAAGATATCTCAAGAGGATAAGATTAATCAATTACTAAAAACATACAAGATGGAACTTTGTAAACCGGCTAAAACTCCAATGAGTCAGGAATTTGGCCGCACTGATGCTCAAAGTCCAAAATTCGATAAGACTATCTATCAATCACTAATTGGTAGTTTATCGTATATTAGTAATTGGTCAAGGCCAGACATTGCCTATGGCGTTAATCAATTGGCAAGATTCAACGCTGAACCTGTTAAGCCTGAATTCCCCAACAAGTGTTAAGGAAAACAAACTAAACAGAATGTGTAGCGTAGTCAGATAGGCAGACAGGTAAATGTGTGAGATAAGTTTGTATTTTAGTTAACACGCAGTAAAAAACAGATACGCTTGTGCTATCAAAAATATAGTTTATTCCATTAGGAATTATAGCATAGTCAAAATAAACGGTCCATTAGTCATGTATCATTTCAGTCAGTCCAGTCGGGGATACTCAATTTGCAAAGTCCGTGTTGAATAGCCAATGTCAGTTCACTTACAATAAATCAGTCCGTATTATCTCTTCTCTCCGTTGAGAAATCAACACTCCTTTCTCTCCTCCGTTCCAGTAAGGAAAAACGCAGTCATCAATCCATCCAGTAATTAGGGATCATTAAGCCAGAGAGAGAGAGCTGCAATTGACTTGCTTCTTTTATGGTGCTTTTACAACCACACCCTTAATTACATTCTTGTAGTTAAAGTTACACACACTTTAACCAACAAACTATGATAATTTATTTATTATTTTTTTACCCAAACCAGTTAGGGTAAACAATGTTATCCCTAACATTCTCCCCTTTTGGGTAATAATAATAATATAATAATAATATAACCATTTACACCTTTAAATCATAATTGTTACAACTCTCTTTAAATTTTACTACACCTTGAGCTTTTGTAAACTGGTCTGCAATGTTTTCTTCCGTCATGCAGTACTCTAGTTTAATTAGACCAATTTTCACAGATTCTCTAACATTTAAGTATCTTAAATCAGTATGCTTTGATCTAGTCTTTACAGCAATATTAGTAGCTAACTGTATGGCTGCCTGGTTGTCCTCGTACACAATAATGGAATCTTTAACAGTTATATCCATGTCTAATAATAACTGTTTGTACAGAATTAAGTCAGTGCATAGTAATGACAGACATGAAAATTCTGCTTCCATCGTGGACAAGCTAATATGCTGTTGTCTGATTGACCTCCACCCTATTAGTGTCTTACCAAATAATATAGCCATCCCAGATGTTGATTTTCTAGTGTTTATGTCAGTTGCAAAACTTGCATCTGCATAGGCACTAAGAATCAAATCACCTTTTGGCTCTAGATACAATGCATGGTGCATTGTTCCTTTAAGATATCTTAAAATTCTCTTTAATGCTTGCCAATGACATTGATGTGGATCATTATTAAATCGTGCCAGCTGATTAACACTATAAGCGATATCTGGCCTTGACCAATTGCTTATATATGATAAGCTACCAATCAAAGATTGATAGATGGTCTTATCGAATTTGGGACTTTGAGCATCAGTTTGGCAAACTTCCTGACTCATTGGAGTCTTTGCCGGCTTACAAAGTTCCATTTTATACAATTTAATTAATTGGCAAATTTTATCTTCTTGAGATATTTTAAATCCATTTTTGGTTTTGTTAATTGTCAATCCTAGATACTTTTTAATTTCACCTAAATGCTTTAATTTTATCTTTTTGGCTAACAATGAAATAATCTCAGTAGCTTCATTATTGGTCTTAGTAATCAAAGCAATATCATCTGTAAATAATAACAATAATGACACCGTTCCATTATTTTCTCTTTTAAACATACATGGATCTGCTAAACCAGATTTAAACCCTATATTGTTTAATTCTTTCACAATATATTGGTTCCATTCATAGCCAGATTGTTTCAATCCATACAGACTCTTTTTGAGTTTCCAACAATCATTGCTATTTGCTTTATTATCATTTATACCAACTGGTTTTTTCAAATATATTGTATGCTGCAATGGTGCATGTAGATAGGCAGTTTCTACGTCTAAATGGTTAACGATATAATTCTTCTTAGCTGCCCACACTAAAGCTGCTCTTAAAGTTGTAGCCTTTAAATTTGGTGCAAATACCTCATCATAATCAAATGCATCTTGATTAAATCCTTGAGCTACTAACCTAGCCTTATAAGTAACTGTCCCATTATTTCCAGTCTTTACTTTGAATATCCATTTGCACCCAATGGATTTTTCTCCTGGAGGTAATTTGGTATCTTCATATACTTTCATTTCCTTTAATGAATTTAACTCTTTTTCCATTGCCTTTTGCCAATTCTCCTGATCCTTTACAGGATACATCCTAAGTTCATCTATACTAGTAGGAACTTTATTTACTTGGCAAACTATACTTGCCTGATACCTTTCAGGCGGTCTGGTTACACGTGTTGTGCGTCTAGGTATTACAGGACTTACAGGTGGACTTTCCTTTATTTCCTGTTCTTGATTATCTATCTCTTCTTGATCAATTATTTCCTCTTGTTCTGGTTCTATTTGCTCTTCGTGGACTTCTTCTTTAATTGGACTTTTCTTATAACTAGTCTTTTCTTTCTGCTTCTTGTAGGGTTCTATAATTACATCATTATCTGAATCTTGCTTTAATCTATTCCATCCTATATGTTCTAGGAATTGTGCACTAGCACTGCAGTATACTCTAGATGTACCTTGTTCCCAGAATCTATAAGATCTATGGTTTGATTGATATCCAACAAAAAATAATCTTTTAGCTCTATGCTGTCCTTTGTTTCTGAGTTGTGTAGGGATATGCACCCATGCTGGTGCACCAAATGTGTGAATGTAACTTAAATCAGGTTTCCTACCATGCCACAGTGTGAATGGTAATTCACCTGTTGTTGAATTAACAACATTATTTAATATGTGATTACCACACATTATAGCTTCTCCCCACAAATTGTCAGGTAATCCTGAATCAGACAACATAGTCCGTCCCATTGATTGCAGTGTTTGGCCTCATCTCTCTATAAAGGCATTATGTTGAGGCCTATATGGTGCAGACTTTTTATGTTGAATACCTGCCATCCTAAGTCTACTCTGGAATTTATTATTTGTAAATTCCGCACCATTATCTGTTATAAGAGTTACTAATTTCTTTTTAGTTTTCCTCTCTGCAAATTTTAACCAATTAAAGAAATTTAGATACGTTTCAGTTTTTCTCTTCATTAGAAAACAGAAACCATACCTAGAATAGTGGTCCATTATGCTTAATATGTATCGAGCACCACCTACACTTGGTTTTTTTAGGACCTATTATATCGGCAAATACTACCTCTAAAGGCTCTTTGGTAGTAAATCCATCAACTCTATTTGCCAGTATGATTTTGCTTTTGCTTTGATTGCAAGCAGAATATTGCAAATACTTATTACAAGGTTTCAAACTTATTCCTTTAGATAGTTGAACAGTTCTCTTAATCATTTTAAAATTTAAATGACCTAGCCGTCGGTGTAACAAGTGAATACATTCATCATGAGGTTTCTTATTATCATAAACCGTGTTAGCCACCTCTAAACCATTATCATTTAACACATACAATTCACCTCTTAAAGATGCAGTAATTTTCTTACCTTCTTTTCAATTAAGCAAGTATCTCCCCTAAAGGTAACTACGTATCCTAATCTAACCAACATTCTAACTGAAAGCAAATTAAATTTAAGTTGAGGTACATATAACATTTTTACGTTCTCTTTTATACAAGAACAATGTGCAATACCTTCACCTTTTGCTTTCATTTTCCAGCCGTTTGCCAATGAGATATGCTGTGAACTTATGGACATTTTTACAAATTTTTTGTTATCATTTGTTATACAGTGGGATGCTCCACTGTCAACCACCCATAAAATATTTTTTACAACTCCATTACTATACATGGCTAACTCAAAATTTTTATTTTTTCTTTGATGACTTCCAGTATTTTGACTTGCATTCTGGCGCTTTGCTTTCTTACAAAATCTTGCCAAATGTCCTCTTCCTCCACAATTAAAACACTTTTTTAATTGCGTATGCAGTAGGTTCATTATCTTCCTTTTGAGGTTGCTCCCTCCTTAACTGATCTCTTTCAAGCCTTCTTCTGGCCTCTTCAATCAATCTGCCAGTGATATCAGTTAAAGTTAGGCTTTCTTTAGGTAAAATTTCAAGGGAAGTTACGTAGTCATCAAAACTTTCATCTAATGAAGATAGAATTATGTAGACCTGGTGAGTTCAGAGAAAATAAGCTCCTTCTCGTGCAGTTCTTGAAAAATGCTTTTCATAGTATTCAAATGACTCAGCATATCACCATTCTTTTGGAGATGCGTCCGGAAAAGCTTCCGTGTTAGATTTATGTGAGCACCAACGTTATCTCAGGCATAAATCCTCTTCAGTTTTTGCCAACACCCAACAGCTGTTTGCTCTCCGCGTATATGAACAAGTTGCTGATCAGATAGTGTTAGTCCTATGATGCAAAGAGCTTGTTCATTTTTCTGTTTAAAGTCTTCTATCTTTTGACTATCTTCCTCATTTTCAGTATCCCATTCCTCTACGTTTGGTGGGTTTTCAATTATGTTCCACAGACCTTCTCTTCGTAGAAGTAGACTACATTTCATAGACCATGAAACATAGTTTGTTCCATCCAGCTTGGATATAAGGGACAAATTTTGTAGACTGACTTGTGCCATGTTTCAATATATGGATATAAAACTATAATTAATAAAAACACAGCTGTCTGTTTACTGTAACGTGTAACAACACAAAATCTCACTTTTTTACATAAACCTGTTTTTTATCCTAGTTAAACTGACTTTGCATTCTCTGGGCCCATAACCAGTGTTAGGCCTGAATTCCCCAACGAGTGTTAAGGAAAACAAACTAAACAGAATGTGTAGCGTAGTCAGATAGGCAGACAGGTAAATGTGTGAGATAAGTTTGTATTTTAGTTAACACGCAGTAAAAAACAGATACGCTTGTGCTATCAAAAATATAGTTTATTCCATTAGGAATTATAGCATAGTCAAAATAAACGGTCCATTAGTCATGTATCATTTCAGTCAGTCCAGTAGGGGATACTCAATTTGCAAAGTCCGTGTTGAATAGCCAATGTCAGTTCACTTACAATAAATCAGTCCGTATTATCTCTTCTCTCCGTTGAGAAATCAACACTCCTTTCTCTCCTCCGTTCCAGTAAGGAAAAACGCAGTCATCAATCCATCCAGTAATTAGGGATCATTAAGCCAGAGAGAGAGAGCTGCAATTAGGGATAACATTATTTACCCTAACTGGTTTGGGTAAAAATAATAAATATGGTATCAAGGTTTGTTAGTTAAAGTGTGTGTAACTTTAACAGCAAGAATGTAATTAAGGGTGTGGTTGTAAAAGCACTATATAAGAAGCGAGGCAATTGCAGCTCTCTCTCTCTGGCTTACTGATCCCTAATTACTGGATGGATTGATGACTGCGTTCTTGCTGGAACGGGGAGAGAAAAAGGAGTGTTGATTTTTCTCAACGGAGAGAAAATAAAGAATGGACTGATTTATTGTAAGTGAACTGACATTGGCTATTCAACACGGACTTTGCAAATAGAATATCCCCAACAAGACTTGACTGAAATTGATATATGACTAATGGACTGTTTATTATGACTATGCTATAATTCTAAAATGGAATAAACTATATTTTTGATAGCACAAGTGTATCTGTATTTTTACTGCGTGTTAACTAGAAAACTTATCTCACACATTTACCTGTCTTCCTATCTGACTTTGCTGTACATTCTGTTTAGTTTGTTTTTCCTTAACACCCGTTGGGGAATCCAGGCTTAACAGACTTGCTTCTTTTATGGTGCTTTTACAACCACACCCTTAATTACATTCTTTTTTTATTAAAAACAAGTTTTATTTTCAAGACAAACAATACATAGATACACATAAAACAAAACATAAAAGCATAAAAGATCTATTATCTGAAAGTTGCTTAGTCCCGGGTTAAAACTCTTGGTACAGACACAAATTCAAATTCATATTCATTTTACATACCATTTCATATCTTATTAACAGTTTCAGTTTTCTATATGTCTTCTCCTCTCCTTTAAATTTTCTCAATTTTATTTTATTTTATTTATCTCCTCTCAATTCATATCATAATATTTATTATTCTTTGTCTGTTCTATTCCAGCCAGCCCTTTATTTTCCTTCTTTAAAAAAAAGAAAAAAACTTCTCCTGTACACTATATGGAGTATGATGCCTTTATCTCTTTCCCCTACATTTATAATACTTAATATAAAACACATGACATATATTGGGATTCTGTCTGGTACGTTCTAAAATTATACTATATTATCAAAAATAATACAAATCTATTCATTAGTATTAATATTCATTCATATCTTAAACATTTAACTCATTACTTTTCAATTAAATCACATACTTTTATGGGAGCCCTATTTTCCATAGTTATATATTATATCCCTCATCATATATTATAGCTCATTATTTCATTAAAAAGTACCTCCTTCTTCTACTTCAATTCTCATTTCACAAGAAATTTCACTAGTATACCATATTCTAATCATTAATATTAACAACCATTTATATCTTAAACATTTTATCCATTTCAATTAAATATCATGCCTTTGTGGGAACACTTATGCTTTTCAAAGATTATTACAACCCCCCCCCCCATCACAATCTTGAATCATTTTTCGTTACAGTACTCCCTTTTCTTAACCAAAAATTTCACTAATTTATGTTAAATATTTTATCACATTTTAGGTTACATATTGTTTCTAATTTTCTATGTTTACTTCTAAATACAAGTATAAAAATGCAGTCTTATGTACCTTTCTAGAATCCCTTTAACCATAAAGCTTATCCATTATCTCTAAAAAAAAATTGCTTCTTAACATCTTGCTCCCCACCATTAGGACTTCTCATCCCTTCCTTTCTTTCTTGTTTCTTCTTCTTCTTGTCCTATTTAACCCCTTGTCTCTCCACCTCCCTTTTATTCTGCTTTCCCCCTTTCTGTTGTTTCTTAATTACATTCTTGTAGTTAAAGTTACACACACTTTAACCAACAAACCATGATAACTTATTTATTATTTTTTTACCCAAACCAGTTAGGGTAAACAATGTTACTAATTGGTAAACCGGCTAAAACTCCAATGAGTCAGGAATTTGGCCGCACTGATGCTCAAAGTCCAAAATTCGATAAGACTATCTATCAATCACTAATTGGTAGTTTATCGTATATTAGTAATTGGTCAAGGCCAGACATTGCCTATGGTGTTAATCAATTGGCAAGATTCAACGCTGAACCCACTGAACAACACTGGCAAGCGACAAAGCGTATATTAAGATATCTTAAAAAGACAATGCACTATGTATTGTATTTGGAGCCAAAAGATGATCTGATTTTAAGTGCATATGCTGATGCAAGTTTTGCAACAGACATAAACACTAGGAAATCAACTTCAGGTACGGCTATACTATTAGGAAAAGCACTGATTGGTTGGAGGTCAATTAGACAGCAACACATAAGTATGTCCACAATGGAAGCAGAATTTTCATGTCTATCTTTATTATGTACTGAATTAATTCTGTATAAACAGTTGTTATTGGATATGGGAATAACTATTAATGATTCCATTGTAGTTTATGAGGACAATCAAGCAGCCATACGGTTGGCTACAAATATTGCTGTAAAAACGAGATCTAAGCATACAGATCATAGATATCTGAATGTAAGACAATCTGTAAAAAATGGTTTGATAAGATTGGAATATTGCATGACTGAAGAAAATATTGCCGATCAATTTACAAAAGCCCAAGGTTCAGTCAAACATAAAGAAAGTTGTGACAACTATGGTTTAAGGTTGTAAATAGATATATATATTATTATATTACTCAAAAGGGGAGAATGTTAGGAATAACATAGGTTACCTAACGTAGTTTGGGTAAAATAATATATATAAACTATGATAGTGAATTTAAGTGTGTGTCAATTTAACTGTAAAGCATGTAATTTTGGGTGCGGCTGTAAATCGCCAAAAGAGGGAGCAAGAGAACTTGATTGCTTGCTGGCTTACTGGATTGCTTGCTGACGATGATGGATTGTTAACTGCATGTTCTCTGCTGTTGCTGAAGGAAGAAAGGAGGTTTTACTTCTTCATATATCTACTGCGAAGAGATATATTACTGGACTGATATTTGTAAGTTTAATGACCTCTTTTTCGACACTGGACTTTGCAACTGATTAATCCCCTGACGGACTGAACTAGTGTATGATATATGGACTGTTTGACTATGCTAAAACTATTACTGGAATAAACTATTTAACTAGCACATTGTATCTGTTTTACTGAGTGTAAACTACAACAACGTTTATCTCACATATTTGCCTGCCTGCCTGACTGCCGTGCAGGTTCTGCTAGGGTGTATATCCCTAACACTGACAATGGAGAGAAGGACCTGTACATTGACTACCGCGCTGACTGTATCAAAAGTAAGTCACACAACCCGCAACTCAGCTTTAACCTTCAACCACAACCCTCCCTCAACCAATCCACCATCTCCCAAGACTAGGCACGCACCCCCCTAATTGCCTCAATTCCAACTACAGCTGGCCTTAAATGCAAGCTACTCAATGCAAGAAGCCTTGTGAATAAAATACCTGAATTTCTCCTCTTACTAAATATGGCTAAATTCGACATCATATTTGTCTGTGAAACATGGCTCAACGCATCTCTTCCTGACTCCATTACTATCTATCATGTCCACTGCATGGACAGTTCCTTGAAAAGATCCAAGGAAAAGTAGATAAGGAAAAGACCTGGTTATGGCTGAACACTGAAGAAAGAGACAGAAGGCCTGATTCTTGCAGCCCAAGAACAAGCCACCAGAACGAATGCAATCAAAGCCAGAATAGAAAAATCTGCTGATGACCACAAATGCAGACTCTGCAAAGAAATGGATGAAACCATTGATCACATACTGAGCTGTTGCAAGACAATAGCTCAGACTGACTACAAACAACATCACAACACAGTCGTTCAGATGGTCCACTGGAACTTGTGTCACAACTACCATCTGCCTGTAGCAAAGAACTGGTGGGATCATAACCCTGAGAAAGTGGTCGAAAATGAGCATGCAAAACTACTGTGGGACTTTCAAATACAGACTGACAAAGTTTTGGAACACAATATCCCGGATATTTATTTTATTTATTTATTTATTTGATTTGCCAATTGTTTACAAGATAATAAGTATAAATGTATACATAGTTGTGAATACATGAAATGGGTACATATAAGAAAAATAAAAGAATAAGAGAAACAATAGGACAGGGACGGTAGGCACGTTAGTGCACTTATGCACGCCCCCTACAGGCCTCTTAGGAAAGGGGTGAGGTCAATAGTAGACAGTCTAAGGTTAAAGTTTTTGGGGTTTGGGGAAGAAACTACAGAGTCGGGTAGAGTATTCCAGACATTGACCACTCTATTGCTGAAGTCGTATTTCCTGCAATCAAGTTTGGTGCGGTTTACTTTGAGTTTGTATCTATTGTGTGCTCTTGTGTTGTTATGGTTGAAGCTGAAGTATTCATTGACAGGTAGGACATTGCAATGTATGATTTTATATACCATGCTTAAGTCAGACCGAAGACGGCGTAATTCAAGGTTTTCTAGTTCTAGAATTTCAAGTCTGGTGGCATAAGGTATTCTACAACGAGTAGAGGAGTGGAGAACTCTTCTTGTGAAATATTTCTGGACTTTCTCAATTGTGCTAATATCATATACGTAGTGTGGGTTCCAGACTGATGAACTGTATTCGAGTATTGGTCTAGCAAATTTTTTTGTATGCTCTGGTTAGTAGTGTGATATTACCAGAGAAAAAGCTACGTAGGATTAGGTTAACAACTCTTAATGCCCTTTTGGCTATGTAGTTGCAGTGGGCTCTAGCACTTAGATCATTAGAGGTGAGTATTCCAAGGTCCTTTACAGAGCTTGGGTCATCAACAAGATCTTGACTATTCAGCTTGTATTTTATTTTCTGATTTTTTTTGCCAATATGTAAGACAGAGCATTTATTTGTTGAGATTTGAAGTTGCCATTTGTTTGACCACTCTGATACATAGTCAAGATCTTTTTGTAGGGTAGCAGTATTGTCTGTGGTATTGAACAGCTTTACATCATCAGCGAAGAGAACGCAATTGCTCTTAATATGATCACAGAGGTCGTTTATGTAAAGTATGAAGAGAGTTGGTCCTAGAACACTGCCTTGGGGAACACCACTATTGACAGGTACTAGATTTGATAGTACGCTCCCGATTTTGACCATTTGTTGTCTGTTTGACAGGAATGCTTCGATCCAGTTATGCAGTTGTCCAGAGATACCATAGGATTTTATTTTTAGGAGTAGTTTGTCGTGTACCACTGAATCAAAGGCTTTACAGAAGTCTATGTAGATTGCGTCTATTGCTTTGCCCTGGTCGAGTTGTGTCGTCCATATGTTTTTGCAGTGTAAGAGTTGCAGATTACAGGATAGTTTTTTTCTGAAACCAAATTGTTTATTGGAGAGTAGGTTATTTGTCTCTAAGTGAAGGATGATGGATTGGTTAATAATTGATTCCATGACTTTACAGGTGACGCAGCATAAGGAGATTGGCCTGTAATTTTCAACTAGGCTTGGGTCTCCCTTTTTGAAGATGGGGATGACTGTGGCTTGTGACCATAGGTTAGGCAAGGAGCTGGTCCTGAAAGATTTTTCAAAGATTATGCTTAGAGGTTTGGCTATGGCAGTGGATAGCTTTCTTAAGAAGTAGGCACATATTCCATCCGGTCCAATAGATAGAGATGGTTTTAGGTTGTGTAGTGCTTTTTCAACATTGTCTTCTGTGAAATCGATATGTATTAGATCATTGTTGTTATCTGTGGTACGGCTAGAAAATACTGGGCATGATCCATTGCTGTTTACAAATACTGAGCCGAAGAATGTGTTAAAGACGTTGGCTTTAATGGTGTCGTTATTGCAGTCTTTACCATCAGGTCCTATCAAGGGAGGGATGGACCTTGAGTCTTTTAGTTTGTTGTTTACAAAATTGTAAAAAGCACGGGTGGAATTGGTGCTTAGAAGGTTTTCCTCTTGTTTAATGTGATAGTTGGTGCATTCGGTCTTTATCTGGTGGCATAAATTTTTGTATCGGTTTTTGAAATTGGCAACGTGACCAGATTTGTTTTTCCTCCAGAGTGATCTCTTTTTGGATTGAAGTTTCCTTATTGATATGGGTAATCTGCTTTTTTGTTTTGTTTTGGGAGTTGTTGTTGGTACATATAGTTTGATGACTCTTTTGACTTCAAGTAAAAATATGTTGTAATGGTCTTCAACAGTATTGCATCCAGTGAATAGAGATTGCCAATCAAGGGATGAGAGATCGTTGTGTATAAGAGCATAATTGCCTTTTTTGAAGTTACAATTGGGGATTACATCATTGTGGTGATTTTTGTGTGGACGTATGTTGAGACAAAAGTCAATCATATTGTGGTCACTACTGGAAAAGGGTTCTTTAGTTTGTATTCCGTAAATTAAATTCAAACTATTGCAGAAGATGAGATCGAGGCAGTTGTTTAGTCTAGTGTTGTTGGTTACTAGTTGTTCCAGTCCCAGATATCACGAGTATAACCTATATATAACCTATATATAACCTAGAACTATGCCACCTTCGGTCCGATCTAAGTATAGCATATAAAATCATACATTGCAATGTCCTACCTGTCAATGAATACTTCAGCTTCAACCATAACAATACAAGAGCAAACAATAGATACAAACTCAAGGTTAATCGCACCAAACTTGATTGCAGGAAATACGACTTCAGCAACAGAGTGGTCAATGTCTGGAATACTCTACCTGACTCTGTGGTTTCTTCTCCAAACCCCAAGAACTTTAACATTAGACTGTCTACTATTGACCTCACTCCTTTCCTAAGAGGTCTGTAGGGGGCGTGCATAAGCGCACCAACATGCCTACTGTCCCTGTTCTATTGTTTTTTTTTCTTATATGTATCCATTTCATATATTCATAACTATGTTTATACTTATACCTATTATCTTGTAAGCAATTGACAAATCAAATAAATAAATAAATAAATAAATAAATGAAGCACCCAGAATCTCTGAGGGCAAGCTGTTCAATTAGTTAATTGTCTTCACAGTTGTTGGCATCCAGAAGCCACGGCGTGATCGATTGCAGGGCTGGGGGTTTGGGGGAGGTGCTGCAGCCAAATGGCATCAGGCACTTATTAGGAGAAGGAAGGGGAGGGGGTGGAAGCTCCCCTGTATCTTATCATGCCTCCCTGATAATGAACAGGAAGGGAAGAGCTGGAGTGCGGAGGGTGGTAAGTAAGCCGGCTTCATCCAAAGGAGTTTTTGTTTTGAGTAGGTATCTTATCCTAGAAGATGGAAAGGGAGAGGGAGAGAGAGAAGGGAGACAAGAAAGGAAAAAAAGAAAAAGGGAGGGAAAGGAAGAAGAAAAAGAAAGAGGGAGAAAGAAAGAATGGGAGGGAATGGAGAAAAAAAGAGAAAGAAAGGGAGGGAGGGAGAGAAAAAGAAGAGGAAGGAAGGTTGTTAAGCATAAAGGGGAGGCAAATCAAAGCTTTAGCAAACTAAATGCTTCAGGCAAAAAAAAAAAAAGCTGCTACAAAGGAATTTCCTTTTGGTCTTCCAACAGCCTCCCTCATGGCATGTAGCTCAAAGTCTTTCATAGGAACCTCAATTTGCATATCTTGATATCAAGATATCGATTGCAGGAAATACGACTTCCGCAACAGAGTGACCAATGCCTGGAATGCTCTACCTGACTCTGTAGTTTCTTCCCCAAACCCCAAAAACTTTAACCTCAGACTGTCTACCGTTGACCTCACCCCTTTCCTAAGAGGTCTGTAGGAGGCACGCATAAGCGCACCAACGTGCCTACTGTCCCTGTCATAATGTCCTAACCCTTTTACTCGTATCCATTTCGTGTATTCATAATCATTATTATACTTATATCTGTTATCTAATACATGCTCGACAAACAAATAAATAAAAAATAAAAGATATACAGAGGAAATGGGAACTTTGAGGATGGGGAGGTAAAACAGTCCCCCTTTTCAAATGAAGAAAATAATCAAATAAACTAATATTCTGCTCTCTCCCCACCCAACACTTGATCCTGCAGTTGGGCTGCTGCTCCGCACCCCCACCCCCATCTTAGGTATGGACATATGACATCGGTGAAGGCTGGTGATGACGGTTGTAAGTCAAGGATTGCCGTCAAATTTGAAAACAGTACAGGTAGTCCTCAACTTATGACTGTTGTGGTTCGCTGGCAGCAGGTGCAGACGGCTGAGGTCTCTGAGAGCGAGGACTCGGATGAGGGGCCTGCGTGTGATGCAGGGATGGGGCCAGGACTATTGGAGAGTGGGGTGCTGCCTTCGGAGCTTGTGGAGTCTGGCAGCATTGATGCAGAAGATCCCAAGGAGCCTGTGGCCCAGTGCACGTGCATATAGGACTGCTCGAAGGAAAGAGCAGCTGCAGCAGCATGGGCGACTCAGGAGTAAGGCTGCAAGGTGATGGCCCCTCCCATCAGGGATAAAAGCCAGCCCTCAGAGGTGGGATTCTTTGCAGGAAGCAAAGAAGTTCTTTCAACTCCACGTTCTTGTGTCTATTCTGGTTTGTTTTCGGAGTCTTGGTTTTGGATATTTCCCTGCAATTAATCTTGTGTTCTTGGCAGCCTTTCACAACCTTGAAAGGGCTCACTCTCATCTGGGACAATTAGTTTTAATGACTCTTTGCTGTGAATGAACAGAATTCACAGAGAAGCATTAAAAAGGTTGGCTTTTATATATACTTTGTATTTATTTGATTTGAACGAGGCTTGGGTCAGAACAACAATCATATCATATAGTGACCATTCAAAGTTGCAATGCTACTGTTGACCATTTTTCACACTTATGACCATTGCAATATCCCAATGATCACGTGACTTACAGTCAAATGTGTAGCAGCTAACTCGTATTTATGACGGTTGCAGTGTCCTGGGGTCACATGACGTGAGCTCCCTTTTGCGACCGTCTGACAAGCAAAGTCACTGGGGGAAGCCAGCTTCGCTTAACCATCATTGGACTGACTTAAACAACGATCCACTTAACAGCGGTGGTAAGAAAGCTCATAAAATGGGTCCAAGCTCACTGAACAGTTGTCTTTCTTAGCAATGGTGATTTGGGGAAGCCAGATTCACTTGGCAACTGTGTGACTGACTTAGCGACCGTTCAAGTTACAACGGCACTGGAAAAAGGGATTTCACACTTAATGACGGTTGCAGCATCCCCATGGTCAAGTGATCCAAATCCAGATGCTTGGCAAATGACTCTTACTTATGATGGTCTCAGTGTCCCAGAGTTACGCGATCCCCTTTTGCGAACTGACCAATGAAGTCCATGGGGAAGTCGCATTCACTTAATGACCATGTGACTTACTTAAGAGCTGCAACTAACCGCTTAACAATGGTGGCAAGAAAGGTCATAAAGTGGGTGAAAGCTCACTGAATAGCTGTCTCACTTAGCAATGGAGATTCGAGGGTCAATGGTGGACATACAGTAAGTTGAGGGGTACCCTTACCTTTCTCTTATGAATGTGTCAATCATCTTTCCCTCAAATTCTTAATCTGGTCTGTTAGGAATCTGTCCAACAATTAGTTGGGTTGGCAATATATAATCCAACAATGTATGTTTGTAACTTTAAGACAAAATTACTGCATTGATTTATACTATGTTCTGATTGGTTGATTGTATTGTGAATTGCCATAAGAGGGAGCTAAAGATCATGGCTTGCTCTCACTGATATTCTGTATCTCTGACATTCTGTTTCTCTGACATTCTGTTGCTATCTAAGCTGTGCTTATACTTTGATATCTTTGTTTACTGTAAATGACAAAGGCAACCGGTAAGAAGATTTTGCAATTGGATATTCTTTGGACTGTAAAATGTATATGACCTGGACCGTTTATTGGACAGTGCTATTTCTTAAAGTAAACTTTAACTCAATTTAGTGTAGCTGTGTGTGGCTGAATAATTATTCACAACTACTCTCATAAACGTTTCCATGTGCATATCCTTGTTACTCAAGGGTTATTCTGTACATATCATAACATGGTCCACAGTGATTGACATCCATTATTGGAGGATGGATTGAGTAAGATGCGTCAAAACTCATTTTAACAACGCTCTTACTTAGCAACCAAAATTTTGGGCTCAATTGTTGTTGTAAGTCTAGGACTATCTCTGCCTTCCTCTGCATGGCCTTATTCTTATCCTAGTAAACTCCTTCCCTTTTCTGGGAGTGTTCCTCTCTGTTAGAGGCACCAAAATAACCCAGATGACATAAGGTCTCCTGCTGGAGCTGGGGGTTGGACTAGATGACCTCTGAGGTCCCTTCCAGCCCTGGATTGCTGTGCTGTTTCAAAGCATCCTCTGAAGCTGTGTCCAGTGCCAGGGTTTGTGGTCCTTTTTCTCTGTCTCCCTCCCTCCCTCCCTCCCACCCTCCCTCCCTCAATCCATCCATCCATTTGTATCTCATTCACTTTCCCTTCCCCTTCCTTCCTTCCTTCCTTCCTCCCCACCCTCCCTCCCTCCCTCTTTCTTTCTCTTTCTTTCTTTCTCTCTTTCCCTCTCCCTTTTCTTTCTTTCTTTTCTTGTCTCCCTTCTCCCTCCCTCTCTTTCTCTCTCTCTCTCTCTCTCTCTCTCCCCACCTTCCCTCTCTGCTTCTAAGGCTAAGATACCTACCCAAAACAAAAACTCCTGTGGATGAAGCCAGGTTATCTGTGCCCCACCCCACCTCCGCTCTTCCACCCCTTCCCCTTCCTTCTCCTAACAAGCGCCTGATGCCATTTGGCTCCCCCCAAAGCCCCCATCCCCTGCACTGATCATGCTGTGGCTTCTGGCTGCCAGCATTGGCAGTCAGCCGATTGGCTGGCAGCGAACTCCCAGGCGCCCAATCAACCAAGGTGAACCGTACTTTGACAAATTGGCTGCACTGAAGGGCCTCGGATGGAGGGGCTGTGGCCCATTGGCCAGGGTGAAAGAATAGGGGTGGGCCAGCTGTGGAGAAAAACTGGTGGATAATAACACAGAGGCGGGACTTCCGGTTTGAGCATCTTCGGCGACAGATCGAAACCGCGACTCTGAGTGGTTTCGATCCGTGCTTGCCGCTGGAGCGCCCCGAGCCAGTTGGTTTCAGGGCTAAGCCACCCCGTAGAGGTGGTGAAGAAGGAGGAGACTGCCTGCAGGGTTGAGGAGAGCCGTATCTCTCCTCCTCAGCTGGCCATTACTCCCTTTCCCGAAGGCGGTTGTAGCGGTGGTCAGAAATGGCCACCACAAAGAAGAACTCAACCGGAAAAGAATGTGCAGGAGGAAGATAAGAAGAGAAAGTTTTGGTTGACCAGGTCAAACAGCAAAAGCAACAAATAAGGCACCCTGGAATTTAAACTATAAAAAAATAACACTGTTCCCAAATAAGATTTTTAAGCAGCGAAGGAGAAAGAAAAGGGAAAGGATTTGGGGGGTTCTCCTTTTCCTTTTCCTATACTGACAGCTAAGAGACTTAAGCAAGAAATTGGAAAAAAATCCACTTTGACATTAATAGGCATTTAATGCTGAAAATAAAAAGTCAAAGGGATAATAAAGATTTTTGGATATTTAAACGCTTTTGAAAACAGGAAAGGAGAGAAAAAGAATAAAAGGGCAGGATCTGGAAGGGAGGAGACTGCCTGGAATTAAAAAGAACTTACAGTAAAATCTCAACAAGACTTCTAAAAGATATATCTTAACTGAAACATGGCAACAAAATAGTAAAACCCCAGGAAGAGAAAGTGAAAAAAGAAATAAGAAGAAATAGATCAGGAGTATTTGGATTACTTGGTGATCTCTGGATTCTTGGCTACTGCCTTTGAATGACTAAAATCAATCGGATGGTTGTTTAAAAGTTTCTAAAATGGCCCCACTCTTAGAAGAACTGAAAATGGAACTTAAAAAGTACAAAGAAGATGCACAAGAAGGGAGAGGTTCTTTTGGCTTCGTATTTCAGTTCTTAGAAATGGAGATTTGGAACTATGAGAAACAACAAGAAATGCCTGCAGAACAAGAAGATTGGGACAAAGAAGAAGCCTTCTTTAATGAACAAGTAATCTTAGGTGGGGGGGGGGAAGGAAAGGGGGGAAAGAGAACAGAAAATTTAAGACTGGGAAAAACAACCCCAAAAAAGAATAGATTGACAAATAAGTATAAAACCAGAAAGCAACAGAAGAGGGAAATGCAGAAGAGAGAATTAGAAGTAGAGAGACAAGGGGGTAAAAAGGGGAGGGAGAAAAAGAGAGGGAAGAAAGAAAGAAAGGAAAAGAAGTTATAATGGACAGAAACAAGATACAGAGAAACAGGGCCTATTTAGAGATAATGGGTGAAAATTTAATTGAAAAAGGGATTCTGCAAAGGTACATAAGATAGTATTGTTGTATTAGAAATAGAAATAATTTGAGAAAATATGGAACAATGAATGATTAAAATGATGGATAAAATAGTTATTGTAATCTAGTGAAATGTTTGTTAATAAATAAATGAAATAAAATGAATGAGAGAATTGAATTAGGAAAGGATGGGAACATTTTAATTATTTAATGCTTTATAAAATATAAGGGAAGAGAAATAGGGGGGGAAAAATTAATTACAGAAAACTTAAAAATGTTCCCAAGGAAGTATGATATTTAATTGAAAAGAAATGTTAAAGATGTTAAGACTTTAATGAATATTAATGATAGAACTGAATTGGAATGGAATGAGGGTTTTAATTGCATATATTTATAATCCTTTTTTAAAAGAATATAGTGTGTATTATAAGAATGTACCAAGCAGAATTCGATTGGAAGTTATGTATTATGTATTATATTGAATGTTACAACCTTAAGGTATATATTGAAGTTTAAATAAGAGTTGAATGGATAAAATTAAAAGATATAAAGGTGTCATACTCCAATTAGTAACTACAGGAGAAAATTTGTTTAATGAGAAAAGATAATGTGAAATTGAAGCAGGACAGACAAAAGTATAAATATAATGATTTGAATTGAGATGAGATAATCAAAATAAAATTGAGAAAATTAAAAGAGGGGAAAAACTATATAGTAAATGCAAAATAGTAATAAGATATGGAATAGAACACAAAAATGAGCATAAAATTGAGTTTGTGTCTGTATAAAGAAGTGTAACCCAAACCATGCTATTTTCAAAAAAGATGTTTTACTTGTATTATGTTTTTTGTGTGTGTGAAAACCCAAATAAAACTTTAACAACAACAACAAAATAACGCAGAGTCGAAACCCTGGAGGAGAAGATTACTAGTAATCTTCCCATTGTTCCTATCACCCATCTCCTCCCACTTGTGACTATATGACTGTAACTTTGTCGCTTGTATCCTTACGATTTATATTGACTGTTTCCTAGTATGATTTGATTGTTTATTGTACCCTATGACTATTATTAACTGTTGTACCTGATGATTCTTGACTCTTGATGAATGTATCTTTTCTTTTATGTACACTGAGAGCATTTACATCAAGACAAATTCCTTGTGTGTCCAATCACACTTGGCCAATAAAGAATTCTATATTCTATATCTTTTCTCAAAGCCGTTTCTTCTTTCCAAGAAAAGGTTGCATTTGGATGGGGGGGAATTCCCAAAGCAGATTCCTTGAGGGTGAAGCTCAAGCCAGTTTAACTGCTGCCAGTCTCGAAATCTTCCTCCATAAATATGTGCCAGATTTCTTGTCCCAACAGCCTATTTCCTGAAATTAAGCCAAGTGAGAAAGGATGGCAAAGAACGGCTCAGCCTTTCTTGGGCTCTTCTCAAGCTGCACGGTCTCCGTTACGCAGAGCTAATAGGTGGGGAAGGGAGGGGGATACATCGGCTGCTGATGGGTTTCCAGGGCCTGGTTTTGACTTATAAAGCCCTTTAGGATTGGGGGCCCAGCAGGACCCCATTGGCTGGCCATGACCAGTCAGACCAATCAGACCAAGTAGGATGGTCCTACCTAGTGGCCAGGTTCAACAGGTCTGGGGAACTAAAGTGAGACGGTGCTGCTCTTGGCGAACATTTCTGAATTGTTGGAGATGGAGCTGTTCAGGAGAGACTTCTGACTTCATGATGCCTCTGTTTTTCGGCTTTTTCTTTTCTTTTTCTTTTCTTTCTTTTTTTGGTGTAGTGATGCTTTTATTGTTCGTGTGGTTTCATGCATTAAAGAACCATGGTTGTTGTGAAACCTTCTGTTGTGTCCTATGTAAGCCAAGGACATTTATGAAGGCAGCAGAGTAGAGATGTGATAAATTAATTAATTAATCAAATAAACCAAACCTCTATAATGGCAAATCCTGGGGTGGGGGGGGTGAATTTATGGGGTGGGGGCTTTCAATACTCCAATATGTAGTTGTACTCAGGGATGAGATTCTACCGGTTCGGACCAGTTCTATAGAACTGGTTGTTACGATTCTGTGCAGTTCAGAGAACTGGCAAATTGCCCCACTGGCTGGCCACAGCCCTGATGCGGCCCACAATGCAACTGAGTTTGACACCCGTGCTCTAGCCCATCCACGATGTCACAATCCCACTTCCCTTCAGGTGCAAGTGTGCTGGGGATTGTGGATGTCTAGTTAGGGACCACGGTGAGCCAATCAGTAAATAGCAGGAGTCACATGATGCTATAAACTGGGAGGCAGAGAAACTGACTTGACCACAGGGAAAAGAGGAGATGTGAGGCAGAAAAGGGGAATTCCATGACACAGATTGAGAAGACCAACAAGGTTGACCAGAAACAGAGTTAATAATGATAATGATAATAATAATAACCAAGTTCCTAGGTCCTTGGTTAGGACTTGAGCTGGAATCTCACTAAAGATATAACAACAACAACAACAACAAGAATAATAATAATAATATAGAATAACAGAGTTGAAGGGACCTTGGTGGTCTTATAGTTCAAACCCCTGCTCATATAGGAGAGCCTATACCATCCCAGTTAAATAGCTGTTCAACCTCTTCTTAATACTGTCAATCATGGAGGATTCACAATTCCTGGAGCTAAGCTGTTCCACTGATTAATTGTTCTCACAGTCAGAAAAATCCACTTTAGTTTTAATTTGCTTTCCTTTTAGATTAGTTTCCATCCATTGCTTCTTCTCCTGCCTTAAGGTGCTTTGGAGAATATTTAGTTTAGTTTAGTTTAGTTTGTCAAGTATGTATGAGAAAACAAGTATAAGTATGAACATAACATATAAGTATAAACAGATTTAAGTATATACATAATAAATGAGTACGAATAAATGGGAACAGTGGGACAAGGACGGTAGGCACACTGGTGCACTTATGGACGCCCCCTTACAGACCTCTTGGGAATGGAGGTAGACAGTTTAAGGTTCAAGTTTTGGGGGTTTGAGGATGTAAAATCTCCATTCCCTCCCCACTCCTGAGGGAAGGTTACTGCAAAATCCCATTCCCTCTCCATCTCACTAACCTGCTTTCCAGCTCCATTCTCCTGTGCAGGGCAACCAAAGAAAACCCAGCCAATCAGCTGGGACTCGGGAGGCAGAGAATAGATGAGGGCGGGGCCAGTCAGAGGTGGGATAAGCCGGTTCTCCGAGCTACTCAAAATTTCTGCTACCAGTTCTCCAGAACTGGTGAGACCCGGCTGAATACCACCTCTGATCCTGAGAGAAAGGCACCATGAATCCTAAAAAGGAGTGTAGAGATCTTTATACTGCTTTATAAGGCCTCGGTAAGACCAGACATGGAATATTGCATCCAGTTCTGGTTGCCACAATATAAAAAAGATGTTCAGCCTCTAGAAAGAGTGCAGAATAGAACAACAAAAGAGTTTAAGCTGCTAGAGGCTAAAATATACAAAAAATGATTGCAGGAATAGGGAATGTCTAGTTTAATGAAAAGAAGTATTGGGGTGACTGAAGGCACTTATTTTCATACCTGGTGGACATGCCAAGAAATGAAAAAATATTGGAATACAATTAGACAATGGATAGAAGAAATCACGAATCAGAAAATTGAATTCAATCCGGAAACTTTTTTATTAGGTATAATAACACAAAAATGCAATAAAACAGATAGATATATTATGTTACATATATTAACAGCTGTAAGGATTTCAGACGCACAACTCTGGAAGGAAAAAGGGTTCCACCAGAAGGCATGGTTATAAAAATAATAATAGATTGTATAGAGATGGACAGGCTAACAATAAAAATAAAAGACAGAGAAGATTCAATGTATTATAGGGTCTGGGATGCCTGGTATGAATGGTTTAGAAATAAAAAGAAAATAAAATGGCAATTAGGAAAAGAATGAGGGAATATGTAAATATGTAAATATACCATGGAGAAGATTGAGATGTAAGGATAAAAGATATTGATTTAAAGTAAGAGTAAGATGAAATGGTAAAGGAATAAGTAAATACATATACTGAAAAATGTGAGGAAATGCAAAATATGTCTTGATGTTGATAACAATGTATAAAGTTTTATTTTATGTTTTTGAAGTTTGGAAACTTAATAAAATTTATTTTAAAAAA
Source organism: Notechis scutatus (assembly GCF_049901735.1). Taxonomy (NCBI): domain Eukaryota; kingdom Metazoa; phylum Chordata; class Lepidosauria; order Squamata; family Elapidae; genus Notechis; species Notechis scutatus. Next base: position 5,478,546 of record NC_142012.1, read on the forward strand.
AAGGAGATTAGGCTACTGGGGCTAAAATATACAAAGAATGATTGCAGGAATAGGGAATGTCTAGTTTAATGAAAAGAAGTATTGGGGTGACTGACCTGATACCAGTATTTGAGGGGCTGCCACAGAGGAGTGGGGTCAACTTATTCTCCAAAACACCTGAAGGCAGGACAAGAAGCAAAGGATGGAAACTAATCAAGGAGAGAAGCAACTGTTTGACTGCTTCCTAGTACGATTTGATTGCTTGCTTATTTATTTATTTATTTATTTATTTATTTATTTATTTATTTATTTATTTTATTTTATTTTATTTGCCAATTGTTTACAAGATAATAAGTATAAGTGTATACATAGTTGTGAATACATGAAATGGGTACATATAAGAAAAATAAAAGAAGAATAAGAAACAATAGGACAGGGACAGTAGGCACGTTGGTGCATTTATGCACGCCCCTACAGACCTCTTAGGAAAGGGGTGAGGTCAATAGTAGACAGTCTAAGGTTAATGTTTTTGGGGTTTGGGAAGAAACTACAGAGTCAGGTAGAGTATTCCAGACATTGACCACTCTATTGCTGAAGTCGTATTTCCTGCAATCAAGTTTGGTGCGGTTAACTTTGAGTTTGTATCTATTGTTTGCTCTTGTGTTGTTATGGTTGAAGCTGAAGTATTCATTGACAGGTAGGACATTGCAATGTATGATTTTATATACCATGCTTAAATCAGACCGAAGACGGCGTAATTCAAGGTTTTCTAGTTCTAGAATTTCAAGTCTGGTGGCATAAGGTCTTCTACAACGCAGTAGAGGAGTGGAGAACTCTTCTTGTGAAATATTTCTGGACTTTCTCAATTGTGCTAATATCAGATACGTAATGTGGGTTCCAGACTGATGGACTGTATTCGGTATTGGTCTAGCAAATGTTTTGTATGCTCTAGTTAGTAGTGTGATATTACCAGAGAAAAAGCTACGTAGGATTAGGTTAACAACTCTTAATGCCTTTTTGGCTATGTAGTTGCAGTGGGCTCTAGCACTTAGATCATTAGAGGTGAGTATTCCAAGGTCCTTTTACAGAGCTTGTACCCTATGGCTATCATTAAGTGTTGGACCTGATTATTTTTGACTCTGGACGAATGTATCTTTTATTTTATGCACACTGAGAGCATTTGCACCAAGACAAATTCCTTGTGTCTAACCACATTTGGCCAATAAAGAATTCTATTCTATTCTATTCTATTCTATTCTATTCTATTCTATTCTATTCTATTCTATTCTATTCTATTCTATTCTATTCTATTCTATTCTGTTCTGTTCTGTTCTGTTCTATTCTATTCTATTCTATTCTATTCTATTCTATTCTATTCTATTCTATTCTATTCTTCTTTTTTTTGAAAATTTTATTTGGGTTTTCACAAAAACAAAATACAAATAAAACATCTTTTTTGAAAATAGCATGGTCCCAGGTTATCACTTCTTCATACAGACACAAAACTCAATTTCATGCTCATTTTTATATTCTATTCCATATCTTATTACCATTTTATATTTTCTACATAGTTTTTCCCCTCTTCTAATTTTCTCAACTTTGTTTTGATTATCTCAATTCAAATCATTATATTTATACTTTTGTCTGTCCTGTTACAATTTCACATTATCTTTTCTTATTAAACACATTTTTCCCTATATGACACCTTTATATCTTTTAATTTTATCCATTCAAGCTCTTATTTAAGCTTCAATGAATAGCTTTAAGATTATAGCATTCAATATAATACATAACTTCCAATCTAATTCTGCTTGGTACATTCTTAAAATAGACACTATATTCTTAAAAAGAAAAAATTATATATATATGTAAATAAAACACATTCTATTCCAATTCAATTCTATCATTAAAATGCATTAAAATCTTAACATCTTTAACATTTCTTTTCAATTGAATATCATACTTCCTTGGGAACACTTATAAACTTTCCATAGTTAATTCTTTTTTCCCCCCATATTTCTCACTTATATTTTTTATAAATCATTACTAATAATTAAAAAGGTTCCCTTTTAATTCTCTCAATCATTTTAATTCATTTATTTATTAATAAACATTCCACTGCATTACAATAAATATTTTATCCACCATCATATTTTCTAAAGTTATTTCTATTTGTAATATAACAAAGCTATCTTATGTACCTTTGCAGAATCCCATTTACAATTAAATTTTCACCCATTATCTCTAAACAAACTTATGGTTACAATCCTTATATCTTTTCCCTGTTTCTCCATTTCTTGTTTCTGTCTTTTACAACTTCTTTTCCTTGCCTTCTTCCCCCTCTTCTTCTCCCTCCCCTTTTTACCCCCTCATCTCTCTACTTCTAACTCTCTCTCATCTGTAATCCCCTCTTCTGTTGCTTTCTAATATTATACTTATCTTTCAAATTGTTCTTCTTCGTTTTGGTTGTTTTTTCTAATCTTAAACCTTTCACTCTCTTTCCCCCTTTTCTTTTTTCCCCACTTAAAATTATTTGATCATTAAAGATGGCTTCTTCTTTGTCCCAATCTTCTTGTTCTGCAAGTGTTTCTTGTTGCTTCTCATAGTTCCAGAACTCCATTTCTAAGAATTGAAACATGAAGCCAAAAGAACTTCTCCCTTCTTGTGCATCTTCTTTCCATTTTTTAAGTTCCGTTTTCAGTTCTTCTAAGAGTGATACCATTTTAAAAACTTTTAAACAACCACCCAGTTAAGTCATCTAGATGCAAAAACCAAAAATCACCAAGTAATCCAAATAATCCAGGGCTGTTTCTACTTGCTCCTTTTTTCCACTTTCTCTTCCTGGGGTTCTATTATTTTGTTACCAAGTTTCCATCAAAATGTATCTTTGAGGAATCTTGTTAAAATTTCACTCTTCCTTTTAATTACAGTTCCATTCCCTAATTCCAGGCAGTCTCCTCCATTTTTCCAGATCCTGCCCTTCTATTCTTTTTTTTTCTCCTTTGCAGCTTTTAAAAACTTTTAAATGTCCAGAAATCTTTATTTATCCCTTTGACTTTTATTTTCAGCTTAGATGCCTATTAATGTCAAAGTGGATTTTTTCTCAATTTCTTGCTTAAGTCTCTTAGCTGTCAGTATAAGGAAGGGAAGAAAAAAACCTAATCCTTTCCTTCTCTCTCTCCTTCACAGTTTCAAAATCTTCTTTAGGAAAAATGTTGTAAAGTTTAAATTCCAGGGTACCTTATTTGTTGCTTTTGCTGTTTGACCCGGTCAACCAAAACTTTCTCTTCTTATCTTCCTCCTGCACATTCTTTTCTGGTCGAGTTCTTCTTTGTGGTGGCCATTTCTGACCACCGCTACAACCACCTGCGGGAAAGGGAGTAATGGCCAGCTGGGGAGGAGAGATGTGGCTCTCCTCAACCCTGCAGGCAGTCTCCCCCTCTTCACCACCTCTACAGGGTGGCTTAGCCCTGAAACCAGCCAGCTCGGGCGCTCCAGCGGCGAGCACGGATCGAAGCCTCGGGAGACGAGGTTTGAGGTCTGTCGCCAGAAGCTCAAACCGGAAGTCTAATCTATTCCATTCCACTCCATTCTTATTCTATTCTATTATATTGACTGTTTCCTAGTATGATTTGATTGCTTATTGTACCCGATGGCTATTATTAAGTGTTGTACCTGATTATTCTTGATGAATGTATCTTTTCTTTTTATGTACACTGAGAGCATTTGCATCAAGCCAAATTTCTTGTGTGTCCAATCACACTTGGCCAATAAAGAATTCTCTTCTCTTCTCTTCTCTTCTCTTCTCTTCTCTTCTCTTCTCTTCTCTTCCATTCTTATTCTATTATATTATATTGACTGTTTCCTAGTATGATTTGATTGCTTATTGTACCTGATGGCTATTATTAAGTGTTGTACCTGATTATTCTTGACTCTTGACGAATGTATCTTTTCTTTTTATGTAAACTGAGAGCATTTGCATCAAGACAAATTCCTTGTGTGTCCAATCACACTTGGCCAATAAAGAATTCTATTCTATTCTATTCTACCTAGAACTAAGAAAAATTTCCTGATGGGAAGAACATCTAACCAGTGGAATGGCTTGCATTCAGAAGCTGTGGGTGTCCATCACTGGAGGTTTTGAGAGGAGATTGAACAGCCATTTGTCCAGAATGGTAAAGGGTCTCCTCCTAGAACAGTGGGTTGGACTAGAAAAAATCTCTGAGGTTATTTCAAATTCTGTTGTTCGGTTATCTCGAAGCTTTCTCCTCCGTCCTCTCCCTTAGGGGTGCAGACCAAATGGTCAAGATGACCACTGCAATGGGAGGATCACTTCTTTTAGGTACACTGATACACTTCTTTTAGGTGTATCAGGACAATTAAAAAGCCCGTGGTGAGTTAAGCGATGCCCGTCTTCCCTCTCATAGTGCCTGGAGGCTGGTAGGGGCTGGATGGGGAGCAACAGGTTAAAACTAAACCCTGGCAAGATTGAATGGCTCTGGGTTTGGGGTTCATTGGCCCAGGGAGGATTGCCACCTTTGGTTTTGGATGCGATGGCACTACCCCAAACTGACCCTGTGCATTATCTGGGGTTCTCCTGCATGCTCAACTCCTGCTCAAAGAGCAGGTGGCAGTTGTGGCCAGGAGGGCCTTTGCACAACTGCAGGTTTTTACACCAGTTTTGCCTCTTTTGGACTGACAATCCCTACTCATGGTCACTCATGCCCTAGTCATTTCCTTTCTTGACTATTGCAATGTGCTCTACATGGAGCTGCCCTTGAAGAGCATCGAGAAGCTCTAATAGGTGCAAAATGCAATGGCCCACATGCTTTTGTGCAGACCATGGTGTGCACATGTATCACCTCTCCTGTGGGAGCTGCATTGGTTGCCAATTTGCTTCTGGGTGCAATTCAAGGTGCTGGTTGTTACCTTTAAAGCCCTTCGTGGCTTGGGACCAGATGATCTGAGGGACCGTCTCCTGCTGCTCACATCTACCCGACCCACCAGAGCAGGGAGGCAAGGAATGTTACAGGTCCCAACCCCTAGGGAGGAACACCTGGTGGGACCCAGGAAAAGGGAACATATCTCTCTGGAACATCATCCCCCAGATATTACAATGGCCCCCACTATGACACTTTTCTGGTAGGCGCTAAAGACCTTGTTCTGTCAGCAGGCCTGTGGAATGCAGAGAAGGATGGAGCCAGAGGGTATTCATCAGGTTCTGACCAGTTCTGGAGAACCGACAAGGAAAATTTTGAGTAGTTCGGAGAACTGGCCAATATCCTCTGACTGGCCCGCCAACCCCATCTCTTCTCTGCCTCCCGAGTCCCAGCTGGTTGGCTGGGTCTTCTTTGTTGCCTTGCACAGGAGAACAGAGCTGGAAAGCAGGTTAGTGGGATGGGGAGGGAATGGGATTTTGCAGTATATCCTTCCCCTGCCATGCCCACCAAGCCACGCCCACAGAACCGGGAGTAAAAAAATTTGAACCGCACCACTGGATGGAGCCCATCAGATGGCTCATGTGATGTGTTGTCGCCAGGGCATAGGATGGGGCAGTTGCTTTATTTTATTATATAGGATTATCTCTTTTATTCGTTTTATTATTATTTTTATTTGAAGCTTTTATATTCTTATAAGCCACCTTGAGTTGCCATGGGCGAATAGGTGGCAATATAAATTCCTAAATATATTAAGTAAATAAATCAAAAAGAGAGCAGAACTGTGATCGTTCCATTGCAACGACTTGCTTGACAGGTTCTCTCCTTTCGTTTCAGAGCCATGGCAGGAAAGAAAAAGATTCCAAAAACCCCCAAAGGCCAAAAGACTGTGAAGGTTGACTTTTGGGGAAAATTCAAATGGCCACTTCTGTGGTTGTTCTTTTAAGCTCTTTCATCACTTTGACTATAATGATCTTTCTATGTAAGTACAATTCTGGCCTGTGATGTGCATTTAACTGAAAAACACTTAATATGATGTTGATATATATTGCATACTTATTTCCTATATTTCAATGCCTGGGTAAGCACCATGATGTGCCTCTTTGTTAAACCATTTATCTGTTGATTTTTATCCATTTCTTCCATGATTTTACATTTCTCTTAACAGAATAATAGTTGGAAGGGACCTGGGAGGTCTTCTAGTCCAACCCCTGGCTCAGGCAGGAAACCATATATCATTTCAGACAAAGGGTTGTCCAATCTCTGCTGGCTCTCAACCTTCTCAGTTGCAATGCTGGTTTCTGAGGTGGCTTTGGTGCAGTGGTGGGATTCAAAAAAATTACTACCAGTTCTGTGGGTGTGGCTAGGTGGGCGTGGCAAGGAAGGATACTGCAAAATCCCCATTCCCTCACCACCCCACAAACCTGCTTTCCAGCTCCATTCTCCTGTGCAGGGCAATAAAAGAAGACCTACTTGATCAGCTGGAACTTGGGAGGCAGAGAACAGATGGGATTAGGCGGGGCCAGTCAGAGGTGGGATTTGCCAGTCTCCAAACTACTCAAAATGTCCGCTCCTGGTTCTCCAGAACCGGTCAGAACTGACTGAATACCACCTCTGCTTTGGGGAGGGAGAGGGTCTCGGATGCTGCTGTAAGAGAAGCTGCTTATTTTTCTTTTCTGGTGCAGGGCTTGCTTGCCCTCCTGTGGCGCACCTTGGAAGTATGCAAGCATGTATCAAACAGCTAGTAAACAGGCAGCCAAACTTCTAGTCTGCATTAGCCTTACAGTCCCCCTGATGAATATAACATTGCTGTACGCTAAATAAATAAAATAAACTGGAAACTTTGGCATTCATTCCGTCTCAATCACTTTAGGTAAACAGTTATTCGTGGATAAGAGTAAACCTCATATTGAGAAGCCACTGGAGCATCTGGGCAAAGGTTAGAAGAAGTTCTCAAAGACTCTCGACTCAAACTAGATAGTTGTAAGTATGGAGCGGGTTAAGAGTTAAGAAAGGAAAACCAGATATCTGAGTTTGCAAGTCAAGTGCAGCATGATTGAACTAACAGAATAACAGAGGTAGAAGGGACCTTGGAGGTCTTCTAGTCCAGTGGTTGCCAACCAGTGGGCCAGGGACCATTGGTGGTCCATGAGAAAATTTTGGTGGTCCGCATGAGAAATGTCCCCCAAAGCAATTAATCCAGGTTGTGCAGGTACACAAGGCTGTGCCGCCCACATGGCCTGCCCACCCGCTGGCCCCCACTCTTCAGCTGAATGCAAACCTTACCTTGAGTAGATCCACACGAGCTGGAACTGGAAGGAAGGACCAATGGCAGGGAGGAAATCTGCCCCAGAGTGGCTTGCTGGCATTGGTGGGAAAGTGGGTCCCATATTCCAGAGCTGCAGGAGTCACAGGACTGACCCTTTGGTCATCTCGGAGCAGCTCCTCCCATCCATGGCAGGCCGGTGCACCCGCTTGGAGGAGCAGCTGCTCCAGGATGACAAAGGGCCAGTCCTGTGACTTCTGCAGTTCTGAAATACGGGACCGACTTTCCCACCAATGCCAGCAAGCCACCGTCACTCAAAATTCATATTAGTGGTCCATGGGATTTGAAATTATGAGTTTGGTGGTCCCTGAGGTCCTAAAGCTTGGCGACCCCTGTTCTAGTCCAACCTGGAAACCATTCAGACAAATGGCTGTGCAGTCTCTTCTTAAAAACCTCTAATGGTGGAGCATTCATAACTTCTGGAAGGAAGCCATTTCATCGATTAACAGTTCTGTCAGTAAATTTCTCCTTAGTGCTAAGTTAGTTCTCTCTTTCGATTAGTTTCCATCTGTTGCTTCTTGTCCTGCTTTCTGGTGCTTTGGAGAATAGGTTGACTCCCTCTTCTTTGGGGCAGCCCCTCAAATATTGGAACACTGGTTTCATGTCCCCTCTAGTCCTTCTTTTCATTAAACTAGACCAGGGGCATCAAACTCGCAGCCTGCGGACCAGGTGCTTCATGCACCAGCCACACCTGGTTTAGCGAAGGGGAAAAGTCGCAATATGTCATGTGGCGCTGCCATGACAACACAAGTTTGACACCCCTGAACTCGTCATTCCCAATTCCTGCAACCATTCTTCATATGTTTTATTCTTCAATCCCTAACTCTGGTGTATGGTTTAATTCCACCCTACCAGAACTGCAGGATATTAAAGTTGTTTTTCAGATTTGTTAGGTGTATCATTCATATTTATCACGATGACATCCATTTTCATTCATGGATATTCATATTTATCACGATGATATCCATTTCTTTACCACAACTGAAAAAGTAGCTTTCCTCCTCAAACAGATGTATCTTTTGGAGGCACCAGGGCCTTGGGGAAAAAATCCATTACTGCTACACCCCAAATAAAATCAGGGGATTCATGAAGAGAGTCAACCAAGGCTGCAGCTATATTCAGTTGTCAACTCAGCCAAACCTGTGGGAGGGTATTCTTGCAGGTCAAAGTTGTTTTCTGAACCCTTTTTGTCTCTCAAAGTCCTTCCCCTCTTCATGGACCTAAAAGTTAACCAGTCCAGGAAAGAGACACATTTGGTTTCTTTCCATAATTGTGAAGGAATCTCCAACTAGACAAGAGGGAGGTGTTAAGAGGGGACCGAGCTTGGAGTGCTTGCAAAGTATAGGCAGGGTGGGCTGCTGGGGGTTGGCAGGGGTTTGGCAGAGCCCTAGCTAAGATTCTGTGCAGGTTGGAGAACCCCCAAATTCCACTCCTGGCTGGCCCGCCCACCCCTCCCAGGGGTCCCGACATAGCCCCTTTTGAATGCAGGTAAGTGCAGGGCGTGAATGGAGGCTCGGGAGGGTGAAAAAGCGGGCCTCCTGGAAGTTCGGGAAGGCCGGAAATGGGCCCGTTTCTGGTTTCCAGAGAGCCTACGGAACCCGGGAGAGGACAAACCCCCTCCTGCCATGGTGTAGGAGGCCAATTAGGCCATGCCCACCATGGCCACGCCCACCCAGCAACCAGTCAGAGAACCTCTTGCTAAAATTTTTGAATCCCACCCCTGAATATAGGCCTGACTTCCTCAGAATCAATTAGAATAGAGCTGGAAGGGACCTTGGGTCTTCTTGTCTCCTGCTCAAGCAAAGCAGGAGGCCCTATATCATTTCAGACAAGTGGACATCCAGCCTCTTCTCAAAACCTCCAGTGTTGGAGCACCCATAGCTTCTGGTGGCAAGCTGTTCCAGTGGTTAATTGTTCTCACTGCCAGGAAATTCCTCCTTAGTTCTAGGTTGCTTCTCTCCTTAATTAGTTTCCATTTGTTGCTTCTTCTCCTGCCTTCAGGTGCTTTTGTTCTGACCCACGCCCTTTCCAACAAATCAAACGCAATCCAAAAGGAGCAGAAACCTTGTAATGCTTTTACAAAATAATTAG
>NC_142012.1:5487978-5518601 GCF_049901735.1 Notechis scutatus
CTGATGGGTTTCCAGGGCCTGGTTTTGACTTATAAAGCCCTTTAGGATTGGGGGCCCAGCAGGACCCCATTGGCTGGCCATGACCAGTCAGACCAATCAGACCAAGTAGGATGGTCCTACCTAGTGGCCAGGTTCAACAGGTCTGGGGAACTAAAGTGAGACGGTGCTGCTCTTGGCGAACATTTCTGAATTGTTGGAGATGGAGCTGTTCAGGAGAGACTTCTGACTTCATGATGCCTCTGTTTTTCGGCTTTTTCTTTTCTTTTTCTTTTCTTTCTTTTTTTGGTGTAGTGATGCTTTTATTGTTCGTGTGGTTTCATGCATTAAAGAACCATGGTTGTTGTGAAACCTTCTGTTGTGTCCTATGTAAGCCAAGGACATTTATGAAGGCAGCAGAGTAGGGGTGTGATAAATTAATTAATTAATCAAATAAACCAAACCTCTATAATGGCAAATCCTGGGGTGGGGGTGAATTTATGGGGTGGGGGCTTTCAATACTCCAATATGTAGTTGTACTCAGGGATGAGATTCTATCGGTTCGGACCAGTTCTATAGAACTGGTTGTTACGATTCTGTGCAGTTCAGAGAACTGGCAAATTGCCCCACTGGCTGGCCACAGCCCTGATGCGACCCACAATGCAACTGAGTTTGACACCCGTGCTCTAGCCCATCCACGATGTCACAATCCCACTTCCCCTTCAGGTGCAAGTGTGCTGGGGATTGTGGATGTCTAGTTAGGGACCACGGTGAGCCAATCAGTAAATAGCAGGAGTCACATGATGCTATAAACTGGGAGGCAGAGAAACTGACTTGACCACAGGGAAAAGAGGAGATGTGAGGCAGAAAAGGGGAATTCTATGACACAGATTGAGAAGACCAACAAGGTTGACCAGAAACAGAGTTAATAATGATAATGATAATAATAATAACCAAGTTCCTAGGTCCTTGGTTAGGACTTGAGCTGGAATCTCACTAAAGATATAACAACAACAACAACAACAAGAATAATAATAATAATATAGAATAACAGAGTTGAAGGGACCTTGGTGGTCTTATAGTTCAAACCCCTGCTCATATAGGAGAGCCTATACCATCCCAGTTAAATAGCTGTTCAACCTCTTCTTAATACTGTCAATCATGGAGGATTCACAATTCCTGGAGCTAAGCTGTTCCACTGATTAATTGTTCTCACAGTCAGAAAAATCCACTTTAGTTTTAATTTGCTTTCCTTTTAGATTAGTTTCCATCCATTGCTTCTTCTCCTGCCTTAAGGTGCTTTGGAGAATATTTAGTTTAGTTTAGTTTAGTTTAGTTTAGTTTAGTTTAGTTTGTCAAGTATGTATGAGAAAACAAGTATAAGTATGAACATAACATATAAGTATAAACAGATTTAAGTATATACATAATAAATGAGTACGAATAAATGGGAACAGTGGGACAAGGACGGTAGGCACACTGGTGCACTTATGGACGCCCCCTTACAGACCTCTTGGGAATGGAGGTAGACAGTTTAAGGTTCAAGTTTTGGGGGTTTGAGGATGTAAAATCTCCATTCCCTCCCCACTCCTGAGGGAAGGTTACTGCAAAATCCCATTCCCTCTCCATCCCACTAACCTGCTTTCCAGCTCCATTCTCCTGTGCAGGGCAGCCAAAGAAAACCCAGCCAATCAGCTGGGACTCGGGAGGCAGAGAATAGATGAGGGCGAGGCCAGTCAGAGGTGGGATAAGTCGGTTCTCCGAGCTACTCAAAATTTCTGCTACCAGTTCTCCAGAACTGGTGAGACCCGGCTGAATACCACCTCTGATCCTGAGAGAAAGGCACCATGAATCCTAAAAAGGAGTGTAGAGATCTTTATACTGCTTTATAAGGCCTCGGTAAGACCAGACATGGAATATTGCATCCAGTTCTGGTTGCCACAATATAAAAAAGATGTTCAGCCTCTAGAAAGAGTGCAGAATAGAACAACAAAAGAGTTTAAGCTGCTAGAGGCTAAAATATACAAAAAATGATTGCAGGAATAGGGAATGTCTAGTTTAATGAAAAGAAGTATTGGGGTGACTGAAGGCACTTATTTTCATACCTGGTGGACATGCCAGGAAATGAAAAATATTGGAATACAATTAGACAATGGATAGAAGAAATCACGAATCAGAAAATTGAATTCAATCCGAAACATTTTTATTAGGTATAATAACACAAAAATGCAATAAAACAGATAGATATATTATGTTACATATATTAACAGCTGTAAGGATTTCGTACGCACAACTCTGGAAGGAAAAAAGGGTTCCACCAGAAGGCATGGTTATAAAAAATAATAATAGATTGTATAGAGATGGACAGGCTAACAATAAAAATAAAAGACAGAGAAGATTCAATGTATTATAGGGTCTGGGATGCCTGGTATGAATGGTTTAGAAATAAAAAGAAAATAAAATGGCAATTAGGAAAAGAATGAGGGAATATGTAAATATGTAAATATACCATGGAGAAGATTGAGATGTAAGGATAAAAGATATTGATTTAAAGTAAGAGTAAGATGAAATGGTAAAGGAATAAGTAAATACATATACTGAAAAATGTGAGGAAATGCAAAATATGTCTTGATGTTGATAACAATGTATAAAGTTTTATTTTATGTTTTTGAAGTTTGGAAACTTAATAAAATTTATTTTAAAAAAAGGAGATTAGGCTACTGGGGGCTAAAATATACAAAGAATGATTGCAGGAATAGGGAATGTCTAGTTTAATGAAAAGAAGTATTGGGGTGACTGACCTGATACCAGTATTTGAGGGGCTGCCACAGAGGAGTGGGGTCAACTTATTCTCCAAAACACCTGAAGGCAGGACAAGAAGCAAAGGATGGAAACTAATCAAGGAGAGAAGCAACTGTTTGACTGCTTCCTAGTACGATTGCTTTGATTGCTTTATTTATTTATTTATTTATTTATTTATTTATTTATTTTATTTTATTTGCCAATTGTTTACAAGATAATAAGTATAAGTGTATACATAGTTGTGAATACATGAAATGGGTACATATAAGAAAAATAAAAGAAGAATAAGAGAAACAATAGGACAGGGACAGTAGGCACGTTGGTGCATTTATGCACGCCCCCTACAGACCTCTTAGGAAAGGGGTGAGGTCAATAGTAGACAGTCTAAGGTTAAAGTTTTTGGGGTTTGGGGAAGAAACTACAGAGTCAGGTAGAGTATTCCAGACATTGACCACTCTATTGCTGAAGTCGTATTTCCTGCAATCAAGTTTGGTGCGGTTAACTTTGAGTTTGTATCTATTGTTTGCTCTTGTGTTGTTATGGTTGAAGCTGAAGTATTCATTGACAGGTAGGACATTGCAATGTATGATTTTATATACCATGCTTAAATCAGACCGAAGACGGCGTAATTCAAGGTTTTCTAGTTCTAGAATTTCAAGTCTGGTGGCATAAGGTATTCTACAACGAGTAGAGGAGTGGAGAATTCTTCTTGTGAAATATTTCTGGACTTTCTCAATTGTGCTAATATCAGATACGTAATGTGGGTTCCAGACTGATGAACTGTATTCGAGTATTGGTCTAGCAAATGTTTTGTATGCTCTAGTTAGTAGTGTGATATTACCAGAGAAAAAGCTACGTAGGATTAGGTTAACAACTCTTAATGCCTTTTTGGCTATGTAGTGGGCTCTAGCACTTAGATCATTAGAGGTGAGTATTCCAAGGTCCTTTTACAGAGCTTGTACCCTATGGCTATCATTAAGTGTTGGACCTGATTATTTTTGACTCTGGACGAATGTATCTTTTATTTTATGCACACTGAGAGCATTTGCACCAAGACAAATTCCTTGTGTGTCTAACCACATTTGGCCAATAAAGAATTCTATTCTATTCTATTCTATTCTATTCTATTCTATTCTATTCTATTCTATTCTATTCTATTCTATTCTATTCTATTCTTTCTTTTTTCTTTCTGTTCTGAAAATTTTATTTGAAATTTTATTTGGTTTTCACAAAAACAAAATACAAATAAAACATCTTTTTTGAAAATAGCATGGTCCCAGGTTATCACTTCTTCATACAGACACAAAACTCAATTTCATGCTCATTTTTATATTCTATTCCATATCTTATTACCATTTTATATTTTCTACATAGTTTTTCCCCTCTTCTAATTTTCTCAACTTTGTTTTGATTATCTCAATTCAAATCATTATATTTATACTTTTGTCTGTCCTGTTACAATTTCACATTATCTTTTCTTATTAAACACATTTTTCCCTATAGTTACCAATTAGAGTATGACACCTTTATATCTTTTAATTTTATCCATTCAAGCTCTTATTTAAGCTTCAATGAATAGCTTTAAGATTATAGCATTCAATATAATACATAACTTTCAATCTAATTCTGCTTGGTACATTCTTAAAATAGACACTATATTCTTAAAAAGAAATATATATATATATATATATATATATATATATATATATATATATATATATATATATATATGTAAATAAAACACATTCTATTCCAATTCAATTCTATCATTAAAATGCATTAAAATCTTAACATCTTTAACATTTCTTTTCAATTGAATATCATACTTCCTTGGGAACACTTATAAACTTTCCATAGTTAATTCTTTTTTTCCCCCATATTTCTCACTTATATTTTTTATAAATCATTACTAATAATTAAAAAGGTTCCCTTTTAATTCTCTCAATCATTTTAATTCATTTATTTATTAACAAACATTCCACTGCATTACAATAAATATTTTATCCATCATCATATTTTCTAAAGTTATTTCTATTTGTAATATAACAAAGCTATCTTATGTACCTTTGCAGAATCCCATTTACAATTAAATTTTCCCCCATTATCTCTAAACAAACTTATGGTTACAATCCTTATATCTTTTCCCTGTTTCTCCATTTCTTGTTTCTGTCTTTTACAACTTCTTTTCCTTGCCTTCTTCCCCTCTTCTTCTCCCTCCCCTTTTACCCCCTCATCTCTCTACTTCTAACTCTCTCATCTGTAATCCCCTCTTCTGTTGCTTTCTAATATTATACTTATCTTTCAAATTGTTCTTCTTCGTTTTGGTTGTTTTTTCTAATCTTAAACCTTTCACTCTCTTTCCCCCTTTTCTTTTTTCCCCCACTTAAAATTATTTGATCATTAAAGATGGCTTCTTCTTTGTCCCAATCTTCTTGTTCTGCAAGTGTTTCTTGTTGCTTCTCATAGTTCCAGAACTCCATTTCTAAGAATTGAAACATGAAGCCAAAAGAACTTCTCCCTTCTTGTGCATCTTCTTTCCATTTTTAAAGTTCCGTTTTCAGTTCTTCTAAGAGTGATACCATTTTAAAAACTTTTAAACAACTACCCAGTTAATTTTAGTCATCTAGATGCAAAAACCAAAAATCACCAAGTAATCCAATAATCCAAGGCTGTTTCTACTTGCTCCTTTTTTCCACTTTCTCTTCCTGGGGTTCTATTATTTTGTTACCAAGTTTCCATCAAAATGTATATTTGAGGAATCTTGTTAAAATTTCACTCTTCCTTTTAATTACAGTTCCATTCCCTAATTCCAGGCAGTCTCCTCCATTTTTCCAGATCCTGCCCTTCTATTCTTTTTTTTTTTCTCCTTTGCAGCTTTTAAAAACTTTTAAATGTCCAGAAATCTTTATTTATCCCTTTGACTTTTATTTTCAGCTTAGATGCCTATTAATATCAAAGTGGATTTTTTTTCTCAATTTCTTGCTTAAGTCTCTTAACTGTCAGTATAAGGAAGGGAAGAAAAAAAACCTAATCCTTTCCCTTCTCTCTCTCCTTCACAGCTTCAAAATCTTCTTTAGGAAAAATGTTGTAAAGTTTAAATTCCAGGGTACCTTATTTGTTGCTTTTGCTGTTTGACCCAGTCAACCAAAACTTTCTCTTCTTATCTTCCTCCTGCACATTCTTTTCTGGTCGAGTTCTTCTTTGTGGTGGCCATTTCTGACCACCGCTACAACCACCTTCGGGAAAGGGAGTAATGGCCAGCTGGGGAGGAGAGATGTGGCTCTCCTCAACCCTGCAGGCAGTCTCCCCCCTCTTCACCACCTCTACAGGGTGGCTTAGCCCCGAAACCAGCCAGCTCGGGGCGCTCCAGCGGCGAGCACGGATCGAAGCCTCGGAGAGACGAGGTTTCGGTCTGTCGCCGAAGAAGCTCAAACCGGAAGTCTAATCTATTCCATTCCACTCCATTCTTATTCTATTCTATTATATTGACTGTTTCCTAGTATGATTTGATTGCTTATTGTACCCGATGGCTATTATTAAGTGTTGTACCTGATTATTCTTGATGAATGTATCTTTTCTTTTTATGTACACTGAGAGCATTTGCATCAAGCCAAATTTCTTGTGTGTCCAATCACACTTGGCCAATAAAGAATTCTCTTCTCTTCTCTTCTCTTCTCTTCTCTTCTCTTCTCTTCTCTTCTCTTCCATTCTTATTCTATTATATTATATTGACTGTTTCCTAGTATGATTTGATTGCTTATTGTACCTGATGGCTATTATTAAGTGTTGTACCTGATTATTCTTGACTCTTGACGAATGTATCTTTTCTTTTTATGTAAACTGAGAGCATTTGCATCAAGACAAATTCCTTGTGTGTCCAATCACACTTGGCCAATAAAGAATTCTATTCTATTCTATTCTACCTAGAACTAAGAAAAAATTTCCTGATGGGAAGAACATCTAACCAGTGGAATGGCTTGCATTCAGAAGCTGTGGGTGTCCATCACTGGAGGTTTTTGAGAGGAGATTGAACAGCCATTTGTCCAGAATGGTAAAGGGTCTCCTCCTAGAACAGTGGGTTGGACTAGAAAAAATCTCTGAGGTCATTTCAAATTCTGTTGTTCGGTTATCTCGAAGCTTTCTCCTCTGTCCTCTCCCTTAGGGGTGCAGACCAAATGGTCAAGATGACCACTGCAATGGGAGGATCACTTCTTTTAGGTATACTGATACACTTCTTTTAGGTGTATCAGGACAATTAAAAAGCCCGTGGTGAGTTAAGCGATGCCCCGTCTTCCCTCTCACAGTGCCTGGAGGCTGGTAGGGGCTGGATGGGGAGCAACAGGTTAAAACTAAACCCTGGCAAGATTGAGTGGCTCTGGGTTTGGGGTTCATTGGCCCAGGGAGGATTGCCACCTTTGGTTTTGGATGCGATGGCACTACCCCAAACTGACCCTGTGCATTATCTGGGGGTTCTCCTGCATGCTCAACTCCTGCTCAAAGAGCAGGTGGCAGTTGTGGCCAGGAGGGCCTTTGCACAACTGCAGGTTTTACACCAGTTTTGCCTCTTCCTGGACTGACAATCCCTACTCATGGTCACTCATGCCCTAGTCATTTCCTTTCTTGACTATTGCAATGTGCTCTACATGGAGCTGCCCTTGAAGAGCATCGAGAAGCTCTAATAGGTGCAAAATGCAATGGCCCACATGCTTTTGTGCAGACCATGGTGTGCACATGTATCACCTCTCCTGTGGGAGCTGCATTGGTTGCCAATTTGCTTCAGGGTGCAATTCAAGGTGCTGGTTGTTACCTTTAAAGCCCTTCGTGGCTTGGGACCAGATGATCTGAGGGACCGTCTCCTGCTGCTCACATCTACCCGACCCACCAGAGCAGGGAGGCAAGGAATGTTACAGGTCCCAACCCCTAGGGAGGAACACCTGGTGGGACCCAGGAAAAGGGAACATATCTCTCTGGAACATCATCCCCCCAGATATTACAATGGCCCCCACTATGACACTTTTCTGGTAGGCGCTAAAGACCTTGTTCTGTCAGCAGGCCTGTGGAATGCAGAGAAGGATGGAGCCAGAGGTGGTATTCATCAGGTTCTGACCAGTTCTGGAGAACCGACAAGGAAAATTTTGAGTAGTTCGGAGAACTGGCCAATATCCCCTCTGACTGGCCCCGCCAACCCCATCTCTTCTCTGCCTCCCGAGTCCCAGCTGGTTGGCTGGGTCTTCTTTTGTTGCCTTGCACAGGAGAACAGAGCTGGAAAGCAGGTTAGTGGGATGGGGAGGGAATGGGATTTTGCAGTATATCCTTCCCCTGCCATGCCCACCAAGCCACGCCCACAGAACCGGGAGTAAAAAAAAATTGAACCGCACCACTGGATGGAGCCCATCAGATGGCTCATGTGATGTGTTGTCGCCAGGGCATAGGATGGGGCAGTTGCTTTATTTTATTATATAGGATTATCTCTTTTATTCGTTTTATTATTATTTTTATTTGAAGCTTTTATATTCTTATAAGCCACCTTGAGTTGCCATGGGCGAATAGGTGGCAATATAAATTCCTAAATATATTAAGTAAATAAATCAAAAAGAGAGCAGAACTGTGATCGTTCCATTGCAACGACTTGCTTGACGGGTTCTCTCCTTTCGTTTCAGAGCCATGGCAGGAAAGAAAAAGATTCCAAAAACCCCCAAAGGCCAAAAGACTGTGAAGGTTGACTTTTGGGGAAAATTCAAATGGCCACTTCTGTGGTTGTTCTTTTTAAGCTCTTTCATCACTTTGACTATAATGATCTTTCTATGTAAGTACAATTCTGGCCTGTGATGTGCATTTAACTGAAAAACACTTAATATGATGTTGATATATATTGCATACTTATTTCCTATATTTCAATGCCTGGGTAAGCACCATGATGTGCCTCTTTGTTAAACCATTTATCTGTTGATTTTTATCCATTTTCTTCCATGATTTTACATTTCTCTTAACAGAATAATAGTTGGAAGGGACCTGGGAGGTCTTCTAGTCCAACCCCTGGCTCAGGCAGGAAACCATATATCATTTCAGACAAAGGGTTGTCCAATCTCTGCTGGCTCTCAACCTTCTCAGTTGCAATGCTGGTTTCTGAGGTGGCTTTGGTGCAGTGGTGGGATTCAAAAAAAATTACTACCAGTTCTGTGGGTGTGGCTAGGTGGGCGTGGCAAGGGAAGGATACTGCAAAATCCCCATTCCCTCACCACCCCACAAACCTGCTTTCCAGCTCCATTCTCCTGTGCAGGGCAATAAAAGAAGACCTACTTGATCAGCTGGAACTTGGGAGGCAGAGAACAGATGGGATTGGCGGGGCCAGTCAGAGGTGGGATTTGCCAGTCTCCAAACTACTCAAAATGTCCGCTCCTGGTTCTCCAGAACCGGTCAGAACTGACTGAATACCACCTCTGCTTTGGGGGAGGGAGAGGGTCTCGGATGCTGCTGTAAGAGAAGCTGCTTATTTTTTCTTTCTGGTGCAGGGCTTGCTTGCCCTCCTGTGGCGCACCTTGGGAAGTATGCAAGCATGTATCAAACAGCTAGTAAACAGGCAGCCAAACTTCTAGTCTGCATTAGCCTTACAGTCCCCCTGATGAATATAACATTGCCATACGCTAAATAAATAAAATAAACTGGAAACTTTGGCATTCATTCCGTCTCAATCACTTTAGGTAAACAGTTATTCGTGGATAAGAGTAAACCTCATATTGAGAAGCCACTGGAGCATCTGGGCAAAAGATTAGAAGAAGTTCTCAAAGACTCTCGACTCAAACTAGATAGTTGTAAGTATGGAAGCGGGTTAAGAGTTAAGAAAAGGAAAACCAGATATCTGAGTTTGCAAGTCAAGTGCAGCATGATTGAACTAACAGAATAACAGAGGTAGAAGGGACCTTGGAGGTCTTCTAGTCCAGTGGTTGCCAACCAGTGGGCCAGGGACCATTGGTGGTCCATGAGAAAATTTTGGTGGTCCGCAGAGAAATGTCCCCCCAAAGCAATTAATCCAGGTTGTGCAGGTACACAAGGCTGTGCCGCCCACATGGCCTGCCCACCCGCTGGCCCCCACTCTTCAGCTGAATGCAAACCTTACCTTGAGTAGATCCACACGAGCTGGAACTGGAAGGAAGGACCAATGGCAGGGGAGGGAAATCTGCCCCAGAGTGGCTTGCTGGCATTGGTGGGAAAGTCGGTCCCATATTCCAGAGCTGCAGGAGTCACAGGACTGACCCTTTGGTCATCTCGGAGCAGCTCCTCCCATCCATGGCAGGCCGGTGCACCCGCTTGGAGGAGCAGCTGCTCCAGGATGACCAAAGGGCCAGTCCTGTGACTTCTGCAGTTCTGAAATACGGGACCGACTTTCCCACCAATGCCAGCAAGCCACCGTCACTTCAAAATTCATATTAGTGGTCCATGGGATTTGAAATTATGAGTTTGGTGGTCCCTGAGGTCCTAAAGCTTGGCGACCCCTGTTCTAGTCCAACCTGGAAACCATTCAGACAAATGGCTGTGCAGTCTCTTCTTAAAAACCTCTAATGGTGGAGCATTCATAACTTCTGGAAGGAAGCCATTTCATCGATTAACAGTTCTGTCAGTAAATTTCTCCTTAGTGCTAAGTTAGTTCTCTCTTTCGATTAGTTTCCATCTGTTGCTTCTTGTCCTGCTTTCTGGTGCTTTGGAGAATAGGTTGACTCCCTCTTCTTTGGGGCAGCCCCTGAGATATTGGAAGACTGGTTTCATGTCCCCTCTAGTCCTTCTTTTCATTAAACTAGACCAGGGGCATCAAACTCGCAGCCTGCGGACCAGGTGCTTCATGCACCAGCCACACCTGGTTTAGCGAAGGGGGAAAAGTCGCAATATGTCATGTGACGCTGCCATGACAACACAAGTTTGACACCCCTGAACTCGTCATTCCCAATTCCTGCAACCATTCTTCATATGTTTTATTCTTCAATCCCCTAACTCTGGTGTATGGTTTAATTCCACCCTACCAGAACTGCAGGATATTAAAGTTGTTTTTCAGATTTGTTAGGTGTATCATTCATATTTATCACGATGACATCCATTTTCATTCATGGATATTCATATTTATCACGATGATATCCATTTCTTTACCACAACTGAAAAAGTAGCTTTCCTCCTCAAACAGATGTATCTTTTGGAGGCACCAGGGCCTTGGGGGAAAAAAATCCATTACTGCTACACCCCAAATAAAATCAGGGGATTCATGAAGAGAGTCAACCAAGGCTGCAGCTATATTCAGTTGTCAACTCAGCCAAACCTGTGGGAGGGTATTCTTGCAGGTCAAAGTTGTTTTCTGAACCCTTTTTGTCTCTCAAAGTCCTTCCCCTCTTCATGGACCTAAAAGTTAACCAGTCCAGGAAAGAGACACATTTGGTTTCTTTCCATAATTGTGAAGGAATCTCCAACTAGACAAGAGGGAGGTGTTAAGAGGGGACCGAGCTTGGAGTGCTTGCAAGTATAGGCAGGGGTGGGCTGCTGGGGGTTGGCAGGGGTTTGGCAGAGCCCCTAGCTAAGATTCTGTGCAGGTTGGAGAACCCCCAAATTCCACTCCTGGCTGGCCCCGCCCACCCCTCCCAGGGGTCCCGACATGGCCCCTTTTGAATGCAGGTAAGTGCAGGGCGTGAATGGAGGCTCGGGGAGGGTGAAAAACGGGCCTCCTGGAAGTTCGGGAAGGCCGGAAATGGGCCCGTTTCTGGTTTCCAGAGAGCCTACGGAACCCGGGGAGGACAAACCCCCTCCTGCCATGGTGTAGGAGGCCAATTAGGCCATGCCCACCATGGCCACGCCCACCCAGCATAACCAGTCAGAGAACCTCTTGCTAAAATTTTTGAATCCCACCCCTGAATATAGGCCTGACTTCCCTCAGAATCAATTAGAATAGAGCTGGAAGGGACCTTGGAGGTCTTCTTGTCTCCTGCTCAAGCAAGCAGGAGGCCCTATATCATTTCAGACAAGTGGACATCCAGCCTCTTCTCAAAAACCTCCAGTGTTGGAGCACCCATAGCTTCTGGTGGCAAGCTGTTCCAGTGGTTAATTGTTCTCACTGCCAGGAAATTCCTCCTTAGTTCTAGGTTGCTTCTCTCCTTAATTAGTTTCCATTTGTTGCTTCTTCTCCTGCCTTCAGGTGCTTTTGTTCTGACCCACGCCCTTTCCAACAAATCAAACACAATCCAAAAGGAGCAGAAACCTTGTAATGCTTTTACAAAATAATTAGCTGTGATAAGCACAAGCCTTGCCAAACTGTGCAAGACTTGCCAAAAGATTACAGACAAGAAATAATTTGCAAAATAAGAATCTTCAATACAAACTCAGGTTACTGGAATGTCCACGAGGCTGGAGTTTCAAAATGTCTTTGCCTTCTGCAAAGTATGTTCATTTCACAGCCGGCTTTATTCTTCTTGAAGGAGGGGCCATTACCTTGCAGCCTTACTCCCGAGTTGTCCGTGCTGTTGTAACTGCTCTTTCCTATGAGCACCCCTGCATGCACTTAGCACAGGCTCCTCGGGAACCTCCTCATCACTGCTGCCAGCCCCTACAATCTCTGAAGGCACCAATACACTCCCTAATGGTCCTGACCCCTCATCTGAGTCTTCACTGCTCTCCTCAGCCATCCACACCTGCTGCTGGCTAACCACAACAACAGCTTTGGAGAAGAAATTGATCTGCTCTTCTTTGTGGCAACCTCACAAATACTAGAATACCGCTGTCATATCCCCCCTCCACCTAGTCCTTCTTTTCTTTAGACTGGCCAAACCCAATTTCTGTAACTCTTCTTCATATGTTTTAGTCTCCAGACCTTTTATCATCCTAGTTGCTCTTCTGTACACTTTTCCCAAAATCTCAACTTCTTTTTTGTAATGTGTTGAATCACCAAAACCTTATCTAACTGTGCTCAAGGGAAGGCAGTCAGTCTGGTGAGATGCTTGTAATCTAGGAGGCAATCAGCCATAAAGCTTCTGCTTAAAACTATTCACAAGTGGTTCTGGTTGCTTGTGCTTGGCAATGAGGCTTTCTTGTTGTACCACTGCTGTACTTTTAAATTCCTGAGAGAGATGGGATGGGTCGGGGGCTTCTCAAATTGACCACTTCTCACCACTTGCCTAAGATGTCTTGGGTGCCCTATTTGGCGAGAGAGGACATAATTGGCTGAACCAGCAGCTTGATTGGATATGTGCAAAGAAAACGTTTAAGTCTCTCTGGTAATGCTTTCAGCCAAGAAGATAACAGAGGAAGCTATAAAGTTGCCTGCATATATCAAACATGCTGACAAGAAACTCAAGGATCACAAGGAAAGCTATCGTAAGTATTGAGATCTTGAAGCACCACGCTTGACCCATTAGCGTTGGGAGTGATTCAGGTGAGAAAAGGCACTCAGATCTATAAGGACCAATTTCATAGGATCACAGGGTCCTCTTGTGGAAAGGAAAAAGTTTTAGCCTCCAGTCCCTTGATCATCTTTGTTACTCTTCTCTACACTCTTCCCAGAGCCTCAACATATTTTTTTGTATTGTGGTGAATGCAGACTTCCATGTGTAGTCTTAGCAAAGCATTATTAAAGCAACACTAATGCTTCACGTTATTCTTATCCCTGCCTCCGATGTCCTTATTCTTCTCTGAGCTTTGCATAATGAGCTTTTGAGAAAAGGGAATGATGCAGTAGGCATCTATGCAGGGGTGGGCTTCAGCCGGTTAGCATTGGTTCTGGTGAACCGGATGTTGATTTTACAGCTGGTTCGGTGCACTGGTAGTTCCAACAACTGGTTGGCCCTGCCCACCCCACCCTCCCAGGAGTCCCCCCACAGCCCGTTTTGGATCCCAGGTAGGTGCAGGGCCCGCGTGGAGGCTCAGGGAGAGCGAAAATGGGCCTCCCAGAGGCTCAAGGAAAGCCTCCAGCGGTCAGGGAGGGAGAGTACAGGCCTCCTGGAAGTTCCAGGAGGCTGGAAATGAGTTTGTTTCCAGCCTCCAGAGAGCCTTCGGAGCCCAGGGAGGGTGAATACACCCCCCCACACACACACACAGAGCCCTGGATGGTTCAAGAGGCTGACTAGGCCATGCCCAACATGCCCACCCCAACCGAGAAACCGGGCAGAGAACCAGTTGTTAAATTATCTGAAGCCCACCCCCCTGCATCTATTGATGGTGGCCTATATCTCTCTCCCCTTTCAAGTAGAGTGATTTGAAAGAGCCATCAATATCCTGTATGAACAGCTTCTTTGAGGGGTTCCAGATAAGAGAAATTTGGACTAATTTATCCATTTTGAG
Organism: Notechis scutatus; assembly: GCF_049901735.1. Classification (NCBI taxonomy): domain Eukaryota; kingdom Metazoa; phylum Chordata; class Lepidosauria; order Squamata; family Elapidae; genus Notechis; species Notechis scutatus. The sequence continues at coordinate 5,502,067 of NC_142012.1, forward strand.
AGAATCTTTGGAGGAGATGGCCAAGTAGAGGATTCGGTCTTTGGAGGTCTCTGAGCTTGGTTATTTTCTTGCAGATATTTCATTACCCAAACTAAGAAACATCATCAGTGAACTGACACCCAAGTTCAGAGATCACCAAAGACCCTGCGGTCGTCCTCCTCTTCCTTTTGTGCAAACCCAACTCCTTTCTAGCATCGATGATGATACCTAGTTGGGTCATGAAACACCCGCAAGAAAGTAACAAAACTCGGAAAATACCAAGAAGCCCACAGTTCTCCCCCTTCTCTCATTTCCTTCCTCTTTCCCCTCTCCGCAATCCCCACTCCCTTCTAGCACTGATGATGATACCTAGTTGGGTCAAGTCTACAAGTAAACAACCAGGGTCAGAGAACACCAAGGATCCCTCCGTAGGATTTCAACCCTGAGCTACACATGCTCTCTTTTATCAGAGATTCATCTGGAAGACAGATAGAAATTGGCAGCCCCCTTGCCTCCTTAAAGAATGCCTGCTACTTTTAACACTTCTCTTTACACCTTTTCTTTTTGTTTTTAGATGCTCTCTTCCAAAAAACTGCAAAGTCTGCAAATGGTTGGAATCTTTCTGGGATGAATCTGTACTACATTTCAAAAGGCAAAAAGACCTGGTATGACGCTGAGAACTTCTCGTATCCAGAGACAGCCATTTGGCCTCCATCCTAAGTGATGAAGAGCAGGTGTTCATTATTGTTATTACTATTATTATAGTTAGTTCCACAGTCAGCCAGATGGTCAGAGTGGATTTGGCATTTTTATCCACCTCTTGAGTCCTTTCCAAGGATCTGGGATAGGCAGATGTTGTTTGATGGGGTTAGAAGTATCATTGCAGGATGTAAGTTGTTCCGGGTGAAGCTGCCTTTTGCAATTGACTGCTGGTGAATTTGTCAATACTGATAGTCCTCAAGTGCTCTAGTTGTTTTAGAGGCACCTATTACTATGGCTATTATCATCTGTTTCTTTTACACAATAATTCCCTTTCTATTTGCAGATCTTTGTATTTTGTGATTTTTCTCTAGTACTTTTCCTTTTATCCTGCTGTCGCCAGATACTGCTACATCCAATTTTCAGACTTTGTTTTTCATTCTTAGGGACGATTGTTATTTTATTTATTTATTTATTTATTTATTTATTTATTTATTTATTAGGTTTGTATTGCCACCTATTCACCATGGCGACTCAAGGCGGCTTACAACATATAAAACCATGTTATGTGTCAGGTGCCTGTCTGTTTAATTCTTATCATTCTTATGGTTTACTGCACAGTCAATCAGATGTTCAGACTGGGTTACTATTATTGTTTCTGATGGTTGGTTCAACAATGTGCTCTTTCTTTACTATTTTTTTATTTGCATTGCACTTCTTTTTTAAGTTACCCATGCTTCATTGAATATCTGTGCAATCTTTGTTCCACGTTCAATGGAATATGAGAAGGAATCCTTCAAGGCGAGCCACAAAAGCATCATTTCTGCTTTGCTGAATTTCTGATCCTTTATTGTCCATCCCCGCCCCCTCCATAATTATAAGGGTTTGAATATTCACCCCATTATCTGGCCTAGTCCCATCAACGATAGAATCATAAAACCTGTTGTGGCCCATTGATGGAGCTGACAGCAGAGTTGGACAATAGTGAGGAGGTTGGGGAGGAACATGGACCAGTCTTGGAAGCTGAGGAAGGCTCGGACGAGGGCTCTGCATCAGAGGCAGAGATGGGGGCTGGCAGTCATCAGCTGCCTTCGGGCTCAGATAGAAGTGAAGCTGGGAAGCAGTTGGAACCAGTTCCCAGCCTGCGCACACACAGAGCTGCCCAAAGAAAAGCACAATTAGGAACTCAGGGTCGACGTGGGAGTAAGGCCACAGGTGGATTATGAATGGCCCCTCCCATCAGGATTAAAAGAGGAGCAAAAGGGGAGGGGGCTTTTGCAGGAAACAACTCACTCATTCGGTCGTTTGTTTGTTCCAGCCTCATGGAGATTTCTCTGTAAACCCAGCTTTCCTTGCCAACAGGGAGTGTGGAACTATTTACTGGGCAGCGTTCCAGGATTGATAAAGGTCTGAGATAATTGGTCTACCTTCACGAGACTGTTTGCGAAGCTGTTAGCTGACTATGAATGAAATAATTCACATTATTGTAGATAAAGAAGTTTTTGCTGGGACTTAGAATTGACTGAGTGCTTTTTGGTGAGGTCTAGGACAGAACAAAACCTGTATGTAGCGTATAAATTAGAAAATAAACCAAGTAGAGTTTAGCATTGTAAGCTTTCCTTAAAAGGTTGTGTTTGGCATATTTTGGCAGAATTATCTCAACACCCAGCTCAGTCAGCCATCTTGGATTGGCCTTTCAACTACAAATAAGGGCGATAATTGGGAATGGTCAGATGGATCCAAATTAATCACTGAGTAAGTCTTTAAAGCAGAAGTCCAGGAAAGGATGTTTGGACATTGGGCTGCCCGCACCCTTTCATGCAATACAGGTAGTCCACAACTCCTGAGGTTTATTTAGACTCTGTTCAAAGTTACGACACTGAAAAAAGTGACAGGGACCATTTTTCACACTTATAATTCAGACATTTGGCCACTGATTGCTCTTTATGATGGTCCCGAGGTCATGTGGTCACTTTGGGGGACATTCTCACCAGCAAAGTCAATAAAAAAAGCCAGATTCACTTTCACAACCATGTTAAGAATTTAACAACAGTGATTTTCTTAACAACTATGGCAAGACTTGCTTAGAAATGTCAACAGAAATTTTGGGCTCAAAAATCTTAAAACAATCTCTTATCAGTAGAATCATTCTTTTTTTTTTTTCAAAAGTTTTCTTAATTTTTAAAAAACAAACATATACAAACAAAACACAAAACATGAAAACATAAAATATCTTTTTTGAAAGCAGCTTGATCCCGGGTTACATCTCTTCGTACAGACATAAATTCAAGTTCATGCTCATTTTTATATACCATTCCATATCTTATTACCATTCTACATTTTCTATATGGCTTTTCCCCTCTTTTCACTCTCTTAATTCTATTTTATTTATTTCATCTCAATTTAAATCATTATACTTATATCCTTTGTCTGTCCTGTTTCAGTTGTCTATTATCTTTTCTCATTAACACAAAATTTCTCCTGTAATCACTGATTGGAGTATGACACCTTTATATCTTTCCCCTAAATTTAAAACTTAATATAATGCATAACTTTCATTCGGATTCTGCTTAGTACATTCTAAAGCTACATACTATATTTTAAGAAAAGAAAAAAATTATAAATATATAATATAATTAAAACAACTATCCATACCAATTGAACTCTATCATTAAAATTAATATTCATTTAAATTTTAAACATTTTACACATTCCTTTTCAAATAGGTATCCTGCTTCTCATTTCACTTATATTTTAAAACATTATGTAATTAAAATGTTCCCGTTACTTCTTAATTCAATTCTCTCATATTTCATTTCATTTATTTTATTAAAAAAAGAAAAGAAAAAAGTTTCACTAAATTACATTGAATATTTTATCCCCTTTTATAATCATATGTTGTTCCAATTTTCTAATATTATTTCTAATACAAGTACAACAATACAGTCTTATGTACCTTTGCAGAATCTCTTTTTCAGTTATATTTTTACTCATTAACTCTAAATAAATTCTGTTTCTTTACATCTTGTTTCAAACCTTTGTAGCTTCTTTTCCCTTCCTTCCTCCCTTGTTTCTTCAGTCTGCCCTTTTTACCCCCTTGTCTCTCCATCTCCATTTCCCTCTTCTGTATTCCTTTTATTTGTTGTTGTTGCTTTCTGACATTATATCCACTTTTCACCTTATTTTTCCCTTTTTTGGTTGTTTTTTTAAGTCTTAAATTCTCCATTCTCTTTCCCCTCTTTCCCCTTTCTTCCCCGGATACTTGTTCATTAAAGATGGCTTCTTCTTTGTCCCAATCTTCTTGTTCTTGTAGTTTCTCATAGGTAGAAATCGCCATTTCTAAAAAATGAAAAACAGAGCCAAAAGAGCCCTTCCCTTCTTGTTCCTCTTCTTTGTATTTTTTGAATTCCATTTTCAATTTATCCACAAGTGATGCCATTATAGAAACATTTTTTCAAACAACCACCCAAGTATTTTTAATCATAGAAGTATAATTTCCAAAAGTCCCAAAGTCACCAAGCAGTCCATATACACACAGGCTATTTCATTTAAAACTTTCTTCTTTTTTAACTTTCTCTTCCTGGGGTTACAATGCAGTTACAAAGTTCCAATTAAAATGTATCCTTTAGAAGTCTTGTTACAGTTTAACTTTCAATTCTTCTAAATTCCAAGGAGTCTCCTCCAGCCAAATCTTACTCTTTATTCTTTTCCTCTCCCTTCGCACTTACAGCAAAAAAAAATTTTTTTCAGTGTTCAGAAATCTTTATTGTCCCCTTGGCTTTAATTTTCAGTTTAATTACCTGCTGATGCCAAAGCGGGTTTTTCCAATTTCTTTCATCTGCTGTCACCGTAAGGAAGGAGAGTGAGAAAAAACAAACTTTCCCTTTTCACTTTCACCCGCCTCCTCCAGATCTTCTTTGCGAGCGATGTATCCTTTTTAAAAATTAAAGTTCCAGGGTATCTTGAATGTTGTTTCTTATCCCGGTCAGCCAAAACTTTCACTTCTTAACTTTCTTTCCCGGATGAGTGCTTCTTTGTGGCGGCCATTTCTGACCGCCACTCTACCACCTTCGGAAAAGGGAGTTAAGCCAGCTGGGGAGGAAAGATGCGGCTTTCCTGAACCCTGCTGGGGTCTCCCCTGTCTTCAGTCACCTCTACGGGGTGACTTAGCCCCGAAGCCAGATGGCTCGGGGCACTCCAGCGGCGAGCGCAGGCAGAAACCGTGCACGATCGCGGATTCCTGCCTGCCCCGAAGTGCTGCAAACCGGAACTCCCCCAGTAGAATCATTCTGTTGAAGCAACTTTAAACAGTCCAGCTACCGCGTTTTGCAGTAGGAAGAGGGATTGACCAGGTCCTCTGCCCCCCATTTCCCAGTGAATTTAGGAATGGTCAGGAATTTGACAAAAGAAAGGAAAGTTCGGGACAATTGGTTAAAAACACCTGGGGTAGAAACCAGAAGGCAGAATAAAAGAATACCAGAGTTGGAAGGGACTTTAGAGGTCTTCTAGTCGAACCCCCTGCTAAAGCAGGAAACCCTTTACCATTTCAGACAAACGGTTATCCAATCTCTTCTTCAAAACCTCCAGTGTTGGAGCATTCAGAACTTCTGGAACCAAGCTGTTCCACTGATGAATTGTTCTGCAAAGAAAATTCCTCCTTAGTTCTAGGCTGCGTCTCTCCTTAATTAATTTCCACCCACTGGTTTTTGGCCAGTGTTCAGGTGCTTGGGAAAATAGGTTGAGGCCTTCTTCTTTGTGGCAGCCCCTTAAAAAGTAGAATACTGCACAGTTAGCCTGCAATACTGCATTCTAACAAGTCCCCCCCCCCCCCGCTCCTCATGTCTAAACTAGATTAGCACAGGTTGAACTGTGGGGTCCTTGGTAATCTCTGAGCTTGGTTGTTTACTTGCAGACATTTCATGACCCAACTAGCTAACATCACTCGTGCTAAAAAGAAGGAGGAGGAAGGGGGTGCTATTTCTTCTACTTGCATCTAACATTGATGATGTTCCCTAGTGGGGTAGTGAAATGTCTGCAAGAAAACCACCAAGCTCAGAGAGCACCAAGGACCCTACAGTCCTCCTCCTCCTCCTCCTCCTCCTCCTCCTCCTCCTCCTCCTCCTCCTCCTCCTCCTCCTCCTCCTCCTCCTCCTCACCCCACTCCCTTCTAGCACTGATGATGTTCCCTAGTGGGGTAATGAAATGCAGGGGGTAGGATTAGAAGACCTTCAAGGTCCCTTCCAGCTCTATTCTGATTCTAATCCACAGGTGGTAGGTTCCTGGTCTCAAAGAGCAGCACACTCAAGCCCGCTAGACTCAGCACCTTCTTCCTGAGTCTTCCTTTTAGGTAATAGGATCCTTCCTCCTCTCCTCCCAATAGGTATTGGTCACGTGGCCATTCCAGGCAACCAAACATCTCCAGAAAAGGGAGCCATGGCTGCACTTTGATCCATCCTTCAACGGACAGTTGCAACTGGATCAATGCCAACTGTCGTGAACCAAGGAACTGGGTTTGTAAGGAAAGTCTGGCTGTTGGGGAAAAAATAATAAACAATTAACCCGGTTGCTAAAATCATTGCTCTTGCAGAACTGTCTTTCCACTCTCCGTTTCTCTTCTTGATGGACTTATTGCAAGAGGCAGAAGCATTCAGCAGGTCCAAGCCATTATTTGAAAGCCAAACTGGTGGGGTGGTGGAGGTTGTTGGACCACAAATGGAGAGAGTGAGGTTCATTCTCTGCCAGAGAAGCTCTTGGTGACTTGGGACAAGAGACAGTGGTGGGATTCAAAAAATTTTTACGACCGGTTCTGTGGGTGTGGCTTGGTGGATGTGGTGTGGCTTGGTGGGCGTGGCATGGCACGGCATGGCATGGTGGGCATGGAGTGGCTTCCTGGGCGTGGCAGGGGAAGGATACTATAAAGTTTCCATTCCCACCCCACTCCTGGGGGAAGGTTACTGCAAAATCCCATTCCATCCCCACCCCGCTAGCCTGCTTTCCAGCTCCGTTCTCCTGTGTAGGGCAACCAAAGAAGACCCAGCCGATCAGCTGGGACTCGGGAAGCAGAGAATAGATGGGGGCGGGGCCAGTCAGAGGTGGTATTTGCCGGTTCTCTGGACTACTCAAAATTTCCGCTACTGGTTCTCCAGAACTGGTCAGAACCTGATGAATACCACCTCTGACAAGAGAGTAGGAGGAATTAGAAATAGAGAGAGCTATTATAAGGGATTTTGAAGTTCAGGAAAATGGGCAAAATATACATTCAAATAAATTAATATTCTCCAAGTAAAATAATGCTTTTTAAAAAGGCAGTTAGATTTTCTTGCTGGTTTTCTTTTTCTTTGAAAATATTTTGCTTCTTGGAAAAGAAAATATACCTTTGGAACAACCATGACTTGAATAACTGAGAATCCTCATAGACAATGCTTTTTTTTAAAAAAAATTGCAGGACGGTAGAACTTAGTATGACTTCAGCAATCTTACATAAATCTTGAGAAAATGTTGGACCTCTTGCAAGAGATAATGTGATGGTACATTTTGAGTTTGTCTTCAGCAGGGTAGAGAGTAAGGGAGATGAGCTTGATAGAGATATGTATTTATGCACATATGTATTCAGTTTCTATATCTGCCCATCTCAATCAGTGATTCGGGGTGGCTTAGAATTTTTTTTTAATGCAATAATAGTTATCTAGACAAAAAAGGCTGAAACAGATTTTTACAATGAGCATGTTAATAAAAATGTATAAACATTGGCTAAAATAGGAGGCAAAGAACAAGTGAAATAATGCATGATCAAATGGGCTACAAATTAGCTACAATGTACACATGGGAAATATATGGTTGAAATTGTGTGGAAAAGACCTGGCAGTAATTCACAATGGAGGAACGGTTGGTGAAGAAAATAGAATTCGTTGAGATGACTAAATGAAAGTTTTTGATCAGAGAAAAGACAAGATCTACCTTTTTGGCTGACTAGAAACTCCTGATAGTGTAAGAGGAAAACATGAATAAATCCATTGTGTATTGTGTAGCTGTGACTCAAATCTCAAACTGCAAGTCGATACTTTTCTACTGCAAAAGGGAGAGTTGAAACGTTGAACAATCACACGTTGTGCTCTGGGAAAATCTGGGAAAATGTGTACGTGTTAGGAAGCATCTAACTTCCTGATGTCCCATATTAGGTGATGAATTGTATACTGAAATTTAATAGGTAGATTGTAAACCAAGCCATCATAGGATGGGGCGGTAGGTTAGGGTATAAAATAGAATGCAAATTTTGCTCTGGGTTCCTCCCATCTGCCAGGGCAGGAACCCGTTTCTGCAGAAATGCTACGATAAAGCTGTTTTCCTTGGATTAATATCGAATCTTTGGTGGTCTTTCAAGCCCCCACCCCATAATTTGGCGAGCCAGCCAGGAGCCTCAACGGTGGTCTTCCGGAAGCCGGGGACTAGGTGAGTAGTGGCCATGACCTCCCGTTAAGAGGTGCCTCCTCCCCGAATTCTGGTCGGCTCCAGAGGCGACTGGAAATCCAGACGATCCTTGGAAACAGCATTTTGCCGGCTGATAGTCTGGGACTATCAAAAAGAGAATAGAGGAAAGCCTGAGTTGGGGACGCCCACGCATCCACTACCTCGGAGGTCTGGAGTGATCAGGTAAAACTTGTTTCTTTCATTTGAAAAGATTAGAGGAGGGAATCCTTAAACTCTCAGGAGAGAATCCAGCGCTTGCTGGAGGATCGGACTGGTTAGTCGAGTAAGGAAGCGATGGGAAAGGGACAGAGTAAGGGATTGGGGGATCCAGGAAGGGATTATCCGGAGTTAGAAACTGAATCAGATGGCAGGAAACCAATACCCACAGATTCACCTTTGGGACAGCTGCTCCAGCAGTGGTTCTCCCCGAATCTGAAACACTTTACAAAAGACTTGGAGAAGAAACATATGATCTACCTTAGTAGAAACCGGTGGCCAAAATACCCTCTAATTGATCCTAAATTCCCATACCACTGGGCTGCGGACGGGGAGACCAGTATTTATTGGATAAATCAATTAAAAGAATACATAATTGGACATAAGATGAATTCGCAATTACCATATATTTAGGTGTGGTTTCATGTAAATTTTGAGGGTCCTGACCCACCGGCGGGACAATATTGTGCAAAGCAGAACGAAGAGGGATCGGATGAATATTTGTATAAGACACATCCGTTGCCCCCTCCAATTCTGCAGGCTCCGGTAGCGTTTAACGCGCTGGTAGACCAAGCAGCAGTGATTCCTCTGCCGCCATCACCCCCTCCCTCTCAGCAGCCGCCCCCGTATAGACCGCTGCTGAGAGAACTGCGTCAACTTGAACAAAACGTAAAAAACTTGCCTTTTCCGGAACAACCTCAGGCATCTGCCTTTCCCCTCCGTGAAGTCCTGAACGGAGTAAATGCCCAGGGAAACGCTGTTTCAATGTATGCGGTGTTTCCAATTAAGGCAAGTGAACTACGGGACTTAAAAAGGACCCTTCCAAGACTTCACGAAAATGCCAATAATGTGTCAGAACAGTTAGAGTTGTTTTTGGGACCAAATGATTACACGTATCCGGAATTGATGTATGTTTTGGGACATCTGTTCACCCCAGAAGAAAGGGATTTGATTAGACAAGGGGCAATAGAAGTCTGGCGCAGATCGCAACTGGGGAATGACAATGCGGTTGCTGGAGATGTGAAATTCCCATTGGCCATTCCTGATTGCGACATACAAAATGAGGAGCATAGACAGAATATGCGGGACCTTAAAACAATGATATTAAATGGCATCAAAATTGCTGTGCCCCAGGGGAGGAATTTAACCAAAGCCTTTGAAGTAACACAAGGCAAAGATGAATCCCCTGGTGACTATTGTACAAAGTTGAGGGAAAGTCTGGTAAAATACTCTGGAGTAGACCCAAGCACACCTGCATTTGAATCCATGCTGAAAATGCAGTTTGTGACTGGGGCCTGGCCAGATATTCAGAAGAAAATTCAAAAATTAGATAATTGGGGCGCAGTTGGGATGACAGATCTCCTGAAAACCGCTCAACAAGTGTTTGTTAACAGGGATACTGTGAAAACCAGACAGAAATCTCAAATGATGTTGGCTACAATGCAGGCTGCAGCTAAGAATGAGGTGAAGAAAAGCGTGGATTGTGTAAGGGGAGCAATGGGAGGTCAGGGTGAGAGAAGGCGAGGTGGAATGCAAGGAAGTTTCAGAGGAAGAGGAAGAGGTTTCAGAGGGATGGGAATGAGACAGCCTGGAATGGATAGAAGCTGCTTTAGGTGTGGGAAGGAAGGACACTTTGCGCGCGAGTGTCCTACTAACCAAAGGGAAAGGAGTTATGCGTTGTATGATGATTAGGGATGTTCTGGCTCCTTTAAGAGGACCTGCAGGGAGCCATTGGTAAACATTTCAGTGGGTCCTAACCATCAGGAATGGCTGTTCCTGATAGACACCGGCGCAAGCCGGACTTCTGTGTGTGACCCGATAGAGGGTGCACATAGATCAAGGAAAATGATAAAAGTAGTGGGGGTGAGTGGAAAATCACAGGATGTGAGGGTGTTTGAACAAATCAGACTGGAAATGAATGAAGTGGTGACTGAGGCTGAAGTGTTGTATATTCCTGATTCTGGAGTGAATTTGCTAGGGAGAGATCTGTTGCCTGTGTTTGGTATCCAGCTGTGGGATACCGGGAAGGGAGTAAGGATGTGTAAGATGACTGTGGAAGATGAGAGGGCAATTTCGGATGAGGTTTGGGCAGGAGATGAGAAGGTAGGGCGAATGAACATTCAGCCTATCAAGATTCAAGTGCAGCCTGGGGTGACAAAGCTTTGGACATCACAATATCCAATGAGTAGAAGGGGGAGAGAGGGGTTGAAGCCTGTGATTGATAAATTGTTGAAACAGGGCATGTTGGAGCCTACTATGTCACCTTTTAATTCTCCAATGCTTGCTGTGCTGAAGAAGGATGGGAAACATAGATTGGTTTTGGATTTGAGGAGGATCAATAGCATAGTGGTTCCCAGATTCCCGGTGGTTCCTGACCCCTATACTATCTTGGGACGAATCCCTCCTAAAGACAAATGGTTTACTGTGATAGATCTGAAGAATGCTTTCTGGGCATGCCCCCTTGAGGAAAGAAGTAGAGACCTGTTTGCATTTGAATGGAATGATCCTGAGAGTGGAAGGAAACAGCAACTAAGGTGGACAGTACTTCCCCAGGGATATACTGAGAGCCCTTTGTTGTTTGGACAGGCTTTGGAAGAGAAGTTAGTGTCTTTTGAGAAAAGGAAAGGGATCACGTTGATTCAGTATGTGGATGATTTGTTGCTGACTGGGGAGAAAGAGAAAGAGGTCAGAGCAGCATCTGTGGCTTTGTTAAATTGGCTGAAGGAGCAAGGATTGACAGTTTCAAGGGAAAAGATCCAATTTGTGGAAAGGAAGGTGAAATATTTGGGGCATTATATTCAGAAGGGGGTGAGGTCCCTGGATCCTGAGAGGGTGAAAGGGATCATGAGCTTGGCTCCTCCTAGAAATAAGACGGAAGTCAGGAAAGCCCTTGGATTGCTGGGGTATTGCAGAGCCTGGGTGGACCAATACACTGTGTTAGCCCAATTCCTGCACAGGAAGTTGGTAGGGAAAGGAGAGAGTATAGAATGGTTAGAGGGAGATGATGAGAAGTGGGAGGATTTGAAGAAGGCACTGTCATCCGCACCGGTTTTGGCTTTGCCCAATTTAAAGCTCCCATTTCATCTGTATGTGTCAGCAGCCCAGGGAACGGAACTAGGCGTGTTGGCACAGAAGAGGGGGGGAGGGGTAGTACCAGCCCATCGCCTTTCTGAGCAAGACTCTGGAGCCGGTAGTAAGGGGATGGCCAATCTGTATGCAGGCTGTGGCTGCTACAGCTATGTTGGTAGTAGAGAGCAAGAAATTAACCTTTGGAGGGGCCCTGGTGGTGCATTCTCCTCATCAGGTTACTTCTGTGCTAAGTCAGTTGGCAACAACCTGGATGACAGAAGGACGGATTCTCAAATATGAGACCATTTTGAGAACCAGTCCTGATGTAGTGATTGGGACAGATAGAAATCTGAACCCAGCTGAATTTTTAGAAGGAAGAAGGCAGAAATGGGAGGCTGAAGACCATGATTGTTTGTTGCAAGTAGATTTGATGACAAAGGTGAGGGAAGATCTGGAAGAGACTCCTTTGAAAGATGGGGAAAGATGGTTTGTGGATGGATCAAGTAGGGTTGAGGAAGGAAAAAGGAAGTCAGGATTTGCAGTCATGACAGGAGAAGGGGAGGTCATAGAAAAGGCTCCCTTCCTTCTTCATGGTCTGCACAAAAGTGCGAGTTGTTTGCTTTGAAGAGAGCCTTGGAATTGGCTGAAGGAATTGATGTGACAATTTGGACTGATTCCAAATACGTCTGGGGTGTGGTCCATACCTTTGGTAAGATCTGGCAGGAGAGGGGCTTTATCAAGGCTGATGGGAAACAAGTTGAACAATTACAGCTTGTGGAACAGGCTCTGGAGGCCATGCAACTGCCAAATCAAGTGTCAATAGTACATGTGAATGCTCATCAGAAAGGGAAACAGGTGGGCAGACAAATGGGCAAAAGAAGCGGCAGGGGAGATGGAGCTGGTAATGGTATCAATTCCCTTGTTGGAAATAGAAGAGGATGAGAATTGGAAGCCGGAAGGGAAAGAGAAAGACGAGTTGGAAGGAGAAGGGTGCATACTAACAGAGGATGGGTGGAAAACATCAGAAGGGGTGAAAGTCGTCCCCAGGGATGTAATGAGGGGAATTCTAGAAAAAGTGCACGAAGGGGGACACTGGGGAACGGAGGCATTGGTGATGGCTGTAAAACCACATTTCTGGAGCCCCAAAATGTGGACATTAGCTCAGAGCATTTGCTGGAAGTGCTTGATCTGCCTTAAGGTAAACAAAAAGGCAGCAAGGAAGAAAGAAATGGGGGGAAGGCTTTGGTTAGTTGGCCATTTCAAAGAAATCGATTTCACAGAGCTCCCAGAAAAGGGGGGATGGAAGTACTTATTGGTAGTTAAAGATCAATTGACAGGATGGGTAGAGGCATATCCCACCAGAAGGGCAACAGCCCCCATGGTAACCAAGATCCTGTTAGAACAAATTATCCCCAGATATGGCATGATGGAAGCAATTGATTCGGATAGAGGAACACACTTTACACAAAAGGTTTTGCAGTCAGTGATGGCTGCGATTGGGGTGAAATGGGATTTGCACACCCTTTGGCATCCTGAGTCCAGTGGCCGGGTGGAGAGAGCTAATGGCGAGTTGAAGAAACACCTGACCAAGCTCCAATTGGAAAATGGATTGCCTTGGACAAAGAATCTGCCCCGGCACTCGTTAGAATTAGAACATGCCCAAGGAAAGACACAGGGGTCTCCCCTTTTGAAATGTTAATGGGGCGACCCTACCTGGCCAGACTGGGAAATCCTATACCTGAATTTAAAGATTTGTTTCTGAGAAAATATTTGCAGACACTGTCCAGGTCTTTGTTTTCTCTTTATAAACAGGGATTGTTGGCACAATGACCACCACTTGCGGGAAGCCAACACCCCTACGAAGCTGGAGATTGGGTCCTGATAAAGACTTGGAGAAGTGAGAAGCTGCAACCTAGCTGGGAAGGCCTGTACCAGGTGCTGTTGACAACTGAATCTGCAGTTCGCATTCGAGAAGGAGGCTGGACGCATTACAGCAGAGTCAAGAAGGCACCAGATCCAAATTCTACGTGGAGGGCAGTTCCAGTGGACGGTCAGCCACTGAAGCTCACTTTAAAAAGATGAAGAAGATTGGATCCTGGACTGAGCTAACCACCTTGATGATAGTACTGATGATTGCATCAGGAGGACAGACCCCATATATTGGACCAGCTGGAGACTTGGGGACAGATGGGAAGACAATACATACATGAAGGATTTGAAGAAGGTATCACAAGCATTAAACATAACTAACTGCTGGATGTGCATGCACATGCCAGGGAAGACAGGGGAGGGTTTAACATTACATGCAATCCCACTAAGTCAACAGGATTTGAGACCAAAGGGAGATAAAATTGAACAGGCTCCTATGAAAAGAAACCTATCCGGGAAGGTATTTGTCCATTTGAGAGAAAAAGCATGTGCGTGTTTCAAGAGAAATGTATCCAAAGGAGTAGATTTGGGTGATTGGGAAAAATGCAACAAAACTTTTGATATGCCTTCATCTTGTAGTAACCACAGTTATTCTAACACTCATCATAAATTGAGTTATTTTAATCATGACCAATACCAGATGTGTATGTATTTTGAAGATATAATCAATTGGACTCGGACTTTGAATCAAACGTATGCCATGGAAAATTTTAGGTGCGTGTTGTGTGGGAAACATGCGTATAGAGAAATGCCACCACGTTGGAGTGGGATTTGTACCATGGGATACGTGATACCAGTAATATATAAATTGAATACCTTACCCCAGGGACGGATTCGGAACAAAAGAGAAATCAGTTCAGGACTAACGCTGGGGGGAAGGTTGAAAACACAGATAGCACGGGGAGTGCTGGCACCGTTGGGAGTAGCCATGAATTATAGAGATTTACATATCCTGAATAACTTTACAGTAGCCATGTTTAATGATACTATCAAGACAATCAAAATGCTCAACACGGAACTTTCTGAAGGTAGAAAAGTGGCTTTGCAAAATAGATATGCATTAGACATTGTATTAGCTGCAAAAGGAGGTGTGTGTGCTTTGATTCATTCACATTACTGTGTATATATCCATGATTTCCAACCCAATATTACAAAAACAGTGCAAATGATGGAGGAACGCATTCTATTGCTTTGCCCTGGTCGAGTTGTGTCGTCCATATGTTTTTGCAGTGTAAGAGTTGCAGATTACAGGATAGTTTTTTTCTGAAACCAAATTGTTTATTGGAGAGTAGGTTGTTTGTCTCTAAGTGGAGGATGATGGATTGGTTAATAATTGATTCCATGACTTTACAGGTGACGCAGCATAAGGAGATTGGTCTGTAATTTTCAACTAGGCTTGGGTCTCCCTTTTTGAAGATGGGGATGACTGTGGCTTGTGACCATAGGTTAGGCAAGGAGCTGGTCCTGAAAGATTCTTCAAAGATTATGCTTAGAGGTTTGGCTATGGCAGTGGATAGCTTTTTTAAGAAGTAGGCACATATTCCATCAGGTCCAATAGATAGAGATGGTTTTAGATTGCGTAGTGCTTTTTCAACATTGTCTTCTGTAAAATCGATATGTATTAGATCATTGTTGTTATCTGTGGTACAGCTAGGAAATACTGGGCATGATCTATTGCTGTTTACAAATACTGAGCTGAAGAATGTGTTAAAGATGTTGGCTTTAGTGGTGTTGTCGTTGCAGTCTTTACCATCAGGTCCTATCAAGGGTGGGATAGACCTTGAGTCTTTTAGTTTGTTGTTTACAAAATTGTAAAAAGCACGGATGGAATTGGTGCTTAGAAGGTTTTCCTCTTGTTTAATGTGATAATTGATGCATTCGGTCTTTATCTGGTGGCATAAATTTTTGTATCGGCTTTTGAAATTGGCAACGTGACCAGATTTGTTTTTCCGCCAGAGTGATCTCTTTTTGGATTGAAGTTTCCTTATTGTTATGGGTAATCTGCTTTTTTGTTTTGTTTTGGGAGTTGTTGTTGGTACATATAGTTTGATGACTCTTTTGACTTCAAGTAAAAATATGTTGTAATGGTCTTCAACAGTATTGCATCCAGTGAATAGAGATTGCCAATCAAGGGATGAGAGATTGTTGTCTATAAGATCATAGTTGCCTTTTTTGAAGTTACAATTGGGGATTACATCATTGTGGTGATTTTTGTGTGGGCGTATGTTGAGACAAAAGTCAATCATATTGTGGTCACTGCTGGAAAAGGGTTCTTTAGTTTGTATTCCGTAAATTAAATTCAAACTATTGCAGAAGATGAGATCGAGGCAGTTGTTTAGTCTAGTGTTGTTGGTTACTAGTTGTTCCAGTCCCAGATTTGTAATAGCATTGTAGAAGGTTGTGTGTATGATCTCAGTTGTGCATTCATTTAGGGTCCAGTCAATATGAGGTAGATTGAAATCACCAAGAAAGATAAAAGGGTATGGGCAGGATGCAGCCCATGTTAGTAATATATTTAGCTTGTTTACATGTTCGATGTCATAATCAGGTGCTCTGTAACATAGTAAGAATCGAATTGTGATATTTAAGGATAGTTCACAGATGATGGTCTCAGGAAGAGCAAGCTCCTGGGTAACTTGGATATTTTTTAGATGTAAGGACTTTTTATAGAAGATAGCAACACCACCTCCTCTATGAATTTCACGATCTGATCGGTAAACATGATAGTCCCTTACTGTGGTAATGGAGTCAGGGAGAGATGCATTGAGCCATGTTTCACAGACAAATATAATGTCGAATTTAGCCATATTTAGTAGGAGGAAAAATTCAGGTATTTTATTCACGAGGCTTCTTGCATTGAGTAGTTTGCATTTAAGGCCAGTAGTAGTTGGAATTGAGGTAGTTAGGGGCGTGCATGCCTAGTCTTGGGTGATGGTGGATATGCTGTGTGATGTTGTGTTGTTGTGTTCAGTGTTTCCCTGGCGTAATAGCAATGTGTGGAAGACTGGGGAAAACTGTAGGTTCAAGATCTGGGAAGCAGGAGGAAGAACCTCTGATGATGTTTCAGAAGGAGATGGCTCTGAAAGAGGCTGGGGATCTGTTGCGTGAGTTTGAGTCAAGAATGTAAGAAGAAAAGGGGGGAATTGTAAGAGGAAAACATGAATAACTCCATTGTG
>NC_142012.1:5718701-5721201 GCF_049901735.1 Notechis scutatus
TGTGAGATAAATGCTAGGTAATAGATAGACAGATGATATACAGTATAGTAGATGACTTCTATAGTAGAGAGAGAGAAATAGATGGACAGATTATATAGATTGATAGACATAGACAGCAAAAGATGAAAGAGAGAGAGAGAGAGAGAGAGTGGTGTGTGTGGGTGGGTGGGTGGGTGAGTGTGTGTATGTGTGTGTGTGTGTGTGTGTGTTGGGGATGTTCAGATTGATCACCAAAGGAGACTTGGCCTAATTCACCGTATACGTTTTCACTCTGACTGTCCCTAGGATGTTACTTCCCTGAATCAGGGTCCTTGACCTGAGAAGCAATGGTGGGATTCAAAAATGTTTTACTACCAGTTCTGTGGGCGTGGCTTGGTGGGCGTGGCAGGGGGAGGTTACTGCAAAATCCCCTTTCCCTCCCCACCTCCCTAACCTGCTTTCCAGCTCCGTTCTCCTGGGCAGGGCAACCAAAGGAGACCCAGCCGATCAGCTGGGACTCGATGGGAGGCAGAGAAGAGATGGGGGTTGGCGGCGCCAGTCAGAGGTGGGATTGGCTGGTTCTCCCAACTACTCCAAATTTCTGCTACTGGTACTGCTACTGGAACTGGCTGAATCCTACCTCCGCTGAGAAACTACATCCCCATTCTATCCTCCCCCCCCCGTCCCCCCCACCCCCAAGGAAGGGTTGTATCTCTGAGCATCACCCCAACCTCCTCTATGGGCCTTTTTTTCCCCTAACAGAAGCCCCTGGGCATGCGAAAGTCACTCCACCCGACTCTGCTTCTCTTGCTACCCATGACATCTCTGGAAGTCAGCACGGGAACAAGTGGTGGGGGGGCATGTTGAGGGAGATTGGTGGGGGCAGCAGAGGGGACAGGGGGGAGGAGTGGGTGGGCGGCAAGACTTTCTCTCTTCTAATGCCGCATTCACTCAAGGGGCTCGGCAGGAACGCAAACTTTTGCAGCCGGAGTTGTCAAGACTCCGAGGGGTGAGCTGGCAACTGCATCCCCAAGGCTGTTTTGGCACTCTAGGTAGGAGTCCAATAGTGACCACAATATGATCGACTTTTGTCTCAACATACATCCACACAATCACCACAATGATGTAATCCCCTATTGTAACTTCAAAAAGGCAACTATGATCTTATAGACAACGATCTCTCATCCCTTGATTGGCAATCTCTATTCACTGGATGCAATACCGTTGAAGACCATTATAACATATTTTTACTTGAAGTCAAAAGAGTCATCAAACTATATGTACCAACAACAACTCCCAAAACAAAACAAAAAAGCAGATTACCCATATCAATAAGGAAACTTCAATCCAAAAAGAGATCACTCTGGCGGAAAAACAAATCTGGTCACGTTGCCAATTTCAAAAACCGATACAAAAATCTATGCCACCAGATAAAGACCGAATGCACCAATTATCACATTAAACAAGAGGAAAACCTTCTAAGCACCAATTCCACCCGCGCTTTTTACAATTTTGTAAACAACAAACTAAAAGACTCAAGGTCCATCCCTCCTTGATAGGACCTGATGGTAAAGACTGCAACGACGACACCATTAAAGCCAACATCTTTAACACATTCTTCGGCTCAGTATTTGTAAACAGCAATGGATCATGCCCAATATTTCCTAGCCGTACTCACAGATAACAACAATGATCTAATACATATCGATTTCACAGAAGACAATGTTGAAAAAGCAATACGCAACCTAAAACCATCTCTATCTATTGAACCGGATGGAATATGTGCCTACTTCTTAAGAAAGCTATCCACTGCCATAGCCAAACCTCTAAGCATAATCTTTGAAAAATCTTTCAGAACCAGCTCCTTGCCTAACCTATGGTCACAAGCCACAGTCATCCCCATCTTCAAAAAGGGAGACCCAAGCCTAGTTGAAAACTACAGGCCAATCTCCTTATGCTGCATCACCTGTAAAGTCATGGAATCAATTATTAACCAATCCATCATCCTTCACTTAGAGACAAATAACCTACTCTCCAATAAACAATTTGGTTTCAGGAAAAACTATCCTGTAATCTGCAACTCTTACACTGCAAAAACATATGGACTACACAACTCGACCAGGGCAAAGCAATAGACGCTAATCTACATAGACTTCTGTAAAGCCTTTGATTCAGTGGTACACGACAAACTACTCCCTAAAAATAAAATCTTATGGTATCTCTGGACAACTGAATAACTGGATAGAAGCATTCCTGTCAAACAGACAACAAATGGTCAAAATCGGAACGCCCTATCAAATCCAGTACCTGTCAATAGTGGTGTTCCCCAAGGCAGTGTTCTAGGACCAACTCTCTTCATACTCTACATAAACGACCTCTGTGATCATATTAAGAGCAATTGCGTTCTCTTCGCTGATGATGTAAAGCTGTTCAATACCACAGACAATACTGCTACCCTACAAAAAGATCTTGACTATGTATCCGAATGGTCAAACAAATGGCAACTTCAAATCTCAACAAA